>NW_024962252.1:46953245-47233492 GCF_019238085.1 Lagopus leucura | reverse complement strand
TTTTTTTTTTTTTTTTTTTTTTTTTTTTTAGTAGAGCTATGATTAAGAGGAAGCATCAATCTAACTGCATGATGCATATGATAGTTGATGTCTTAATTTTATGCGTACAACAAATTACCTCATGTTTAAATCTGTTTTGTTTGAGCTTCTCTTTGTCTGTTTGCCTTACTGTTTCCTACCACGCTGCCTTCTAAGTACAGGAAGTCTACTTGGAAACGTTTTTTGTTTTTAAGTTGACTAGAATTTCTTGAGATAATTATTTTAACATTGTGTTTATGGCTGGGCTGTTTCAAATTGATGTAGCATTACCTTGCAAGAACCTGCTGAATTTTTTGTCAGTTTTCTACCAAGACTGAGATCTTTAAAAATGCTGCTCTTTTCCACTGAGGTCATCTGATGATAAAAGCCAATGGCCTTTTAAATTCCCTACCTAAAGCAGCTTCAATGTGTTTCCCTCCACCTCTTTTCTTTGTTTCATTAATTTTCTGATGGCTACTTAATTTTCACCAAAGTTCAGCACAAAATTTCAGCTGCTCAGCAACTAGCAGTCAGTGGATTCCAGGTTTTCCAGGCCACTCAGATGCTGCAAGTGTCTTAAGACCAAGGAATCATGGCAGTCAGAAACAAGATGGAAGGAACCACTGATACTTCCTACAGGAACCAAGGAGACATTCCATGGATGAGACTTGGATAGGTCTGAATAAAAGTTATTCATGATCCAATTATAAATCAGCTCAACACCTGTGCAAACCTTTTTAATGGAAATAAATTTGATACACAGTGACACTCTCCCAAGCCCAAATATTACAGCAGTCGTGTAACAAAAACGTTACCTGGCATATCACATGACCATCAAAATACAGAATGCTGGGAAGCTTTTTGTATTCTGGGGAGCTCTTCAACAAGTATTCCATAGATTAAACTTTTGTTCTACTATTGCTGGTAGATGGTGATTTTGTGTAAAGGTCTATCCAAGAGTAGGATCCATGGCACACGTATTTATCACAACACAGTCTATGTCCTGAAGTTAAGGTTAAGCAGATGAAACGCATGGCAGAAAAAGAAGCTGTTACGTTCACACTGAGGTTGGTGAGCTGAGAGACAGACATGCTCTAGCTTTCATAGTAATCACTGGCAGAGCCGTGAAACAATCCAAAGCCAGCATCCTAACCATAAAACCATGCTTGCTCTCCTGGCATAGAGAGAAACAGAAACATGCCAGAGATGGAAAGCAAACACCAAGTAGTAGAATGGCCCCCTAAAGTATTTTGTTCCCAGGGGAGAGATTAAAGTCTTGCAGTACATATAAACACCTGCCTAATGATGACAGAATTGAATTTATTGCTTCATGCAACAAAAATGCCTCAGAAATAAGATACTAGACTTACTATTGAGATCATCCAAAACATACCACGTGTTGTAGTTATCATAAACTTCAGGTGAGCAAGCTGAAACATCTGCAGCACATGTACTATCTGGTGAACACCAAGGCACAGCTCATAGAAACTCTGCCTGGGACCCTCCAGAGATTGTAAAGTAGCTGAGACATGATAGACTCGAAAGAACACCTCACTTCATGAACCTCTCATACTACCCCAGCACAGCAGCTCCAGTGGAAGCACTGCCAAATGCCTAACTTGCACACCCTCTCCTTCAGGTTATCATGCTCTTCGGTTAGTGGAAACACATTTCTGAGGCTGGGATGATAAGTCTGAACAGAGACCTTAACACACAACTGCTGCACTTTTCCCTTTGGGGATCAACCATCTTCTATAAGCACTTAAACTGTAAAACATTTCAATAAAAGAACACTGGGCCTCAAAAAACGTTAATAGAATTCAACTTTTAAAATAAAAATAATAAAGACAACAACAACAACCAAATCTTTCTCATTCACCTTGTTACATCCATATGGTCAAAAAACAAAGCACCTCTATCGTAATTACATCTGTTACAACAGGTTGTATTAGCTCTTAGGCTGCCCATACAAAACAGTTTACCAGCTCTACAGTATTTACAGTTGGTACAAGTAAGGGCAATTTCCATTAAACTGTCTATACTCAGCTTGACTGTGCTGTTAAAGGTGAAGTACCATAATTTATATATTGGCTGTGATATGGTTAAAAACAGTACAAATGGCAAAAAGATCTACACTGCAGTCATCTGATATTGTTGGATTTATTTTCTCTTATGAAAGAAAGTTTTCATGGCTTTTTATTGTTAGAAGATGTAATCAAGATGGTCACTCTTGATTGAAGAGAATTAATCATGTAGGTTGAGGAGGAACCACATTTGCAGATCGTAAATTAGGTGAAAATGATCCATATTTATTTATTTTCATTTCTTCTCCTCTGGGCAAAAATCCCTGCTTCATTATCTGGAGCAACTGGCAATTTCAAAATACAGTCCTCACAAATTACAAATATAGCTTTGCTCCTCAGATCTCGAGCCAATAACAGCTACGAGAAAGAAAAAACAAATAAATCCTTGCCCCCGCTCACCCTTTCACCACCTTCACTATTCTGTTCCTCTCAGAAAAACTTGAGAGAACTGGCGAGCTTTGCAGTATGCCAGAGAAGTCGATGTGCATGGGCTAGTTTAGATCAAAGGGAGAAATGCCTACTAAAGTGCCAAGAGCTCCTTCACTGCTATACCAAAAAAGTGCCAGCTCACCTTTCCTGCTGGGTGAAATATTGTGGAAGGAGATGAGATGCTCTCTAACATGGGCAGGTCTGGGTCATTAGATATATTATGGAGCAAAAGAATAAATGAATTTCAGTTCCTTTTGGAAATACCTCATTCTGGTGCACAAAGGCAATATGCTCACTGGGCAATAGAGAACATGTGCCAAATTCAGCCCTTCAGATATCAGTTTCTGAGCTGGCTTGACAGGTGGTTCCAAAAGAAGTACATCACAGTAACATATTTCTCATGATGACCAAGGCTTGTTGTTTCCTTCACTTTGGTAACTCAGTATGCAGGCCCTTCTACAGCTCCCTTTAACCTTCATTCTTGAGCCAGATGCTAATCAAGGAGGTTCCTAAAAAAAAAATCTAGAAAAAACATTCTAGCCACCCAAGTTTCTTGACCATACGAGGGCCAAAGTAGCCACCTCCTCTTCACTTGCTCTCTCTGCAAGTGCTACTGATTCTTTTTGTACTTTTTTATGGCTGTGAAAATGAAAGAAGACTTTAGGTAGCCATCTGGGTTCTTTTATCATTCCTGGGAGCACATCCACCATATCCTTTCCAATCAAGAATGCCCACAGGATGACATCAATGATCCACTTGCCCAGTTTTATCTCACACAGTGGCTACTGCAGAATTTGCTCAAGGAGAGCACATGGAACAAGATACTGAAGTCCAATCTTCGTTCTCACCCTGCATCATGCTTTTAGATTATGGATATCATCAGGAACACTCCTGCCTATTGCCAAAAGTATCCGATTTGCACCTTTTATCCATTAATTTGTCTAATTTGCTTTGAAGTTCTTCATATGCTGCAAGTGTCTTAAGACTTTACACTTTCTTGCAACAGCAAGTTGCAAAGGTTTATCACAAGCTTTGAGGGCATACAGTTTTTAAAATCCACTTTAAATTATCTCCTATCAGTTTCAATCCACGTCCCCAGTCTGCTATTACAGGATTTGGTAAATAAGTTTAGCACTCATGTTTTGCATTGCTTTTGATATGGTAAAGCAAGCCCATCTCTATTCAGCCTTCTCTCCAAACTGAAGTGAGCTTGCTGTTACACACCCTTAATAACTTTCAGTGTACTTACTCCTAGCTTGTTGTTTAAAATCTTCTTTTCCTCTTCAAACTATGCTTTTCATGAGATGTGGAGACCATCAAGAATACATGCAGTAATCAAGATGTGGGGCATAAAAGACTTCCTACAGTGAGAAAATTGTTCTCAGTACCCATTCCAATCGGGGCAGTTTTGGCTGCAGCTGAACACTGAGCCAATTGTGACAAAGAAATGATAACTCAACATGGTTTGGATTATCCTAGATCACCACGAAGTTGTTTTGGAATGCCGAAATTAAGTTCAGGCAAGTGACTAGACTAACATAACATGGGATAATGCTGTGCAGAGATAGATACTTGCTTAAGCTCTGGAATATAACTCTCTCAATGCAGTGCACAGACTCCTAGATTCTCTCAGCTAGTGTGTTTACAATTACAGTGCACTGGATAAAACAGACAGTCCAACAGTCTCTCCCACACATATGAAACCTTTTCATGTCAATACCTCTCTTTTAGGTAACCCTCACAGAATCACTAAGGATGGAAAAGATCACCTAGTCCAACCACCAAACCATCCCCACCATGCACCTCAGTGC
Source organism: Lagopus leucura (assembly GCF_019238085.1). Taxonomy (NCBI): domain Eukaryota; kingdom Metazoa; phylum Chordata; class Aves; order Galliformes; family Phasianidae; genus Lagopus; species Lagopus leucura. The sequence continues at coordinate 47,229,150 of NW_024962252.1, read as the reverse complement.
CACATCCACATGCTTCTTGAACACCTTCAGGGATGGTGACTCTACCACCTCCCCGGGCAGCCTGTGCCACTGCCTCACCACTCCTCCAGAGTTTTTCCTAATAGCCAACCTGAGCCTCCGCAGTGCAACCTAAGGCCATTATCTTCTCCTCTACCCTCAAGATATCCAGAGCACTATATACAGGTGAACATTTGGATTATCAGTAAAGATCAGTCAGTAACAAATTCTTTCCAATTTAAAACTTGTTTTCAATCCCTGAGAAAATTTACCATTACTCCATCTGAAGGCCAATGCTGAGCTGTTATTTGACAGAAAAGAACGAGAAGTAAGAACAGCTTCCTTTTTCCCCAGCACTGTATCTTTTCCCTCCCCATGTACGCCACTGATGCACCTCAAAAAATATTTACGAGTTCTCATTCAAGTATTTCAGCTGATAAATTTAATATCACAATCCCTGGGGTAAGCAAAAAATAAAATACTGCATTGGCCTTCGCACATGTGGAGATTATATTACTTTACAATGAAACCCAGCAAGCTGCACGTTACAGCTTTTACCACAATCTCCTCGGTAGGAATGTTTCAAATACATTGCATATGTGTGAATACAATATAAGCATACTGAAATGCTTTGAACGTTGTAATACATCAGACACTTCAGGGAGAATAAAAAAATGCTTTCACCTATCCTGGCTCTTATCTGAAGCCCGCACAGTCCTTAAGCACTCCATTTGACACAGGTGTGTCCAAGCCTCACACAGTGCTGCCCACAAAACCAACCTATTTTCTAAACAACCCACTGCTTACACATGTCCCCATAACCTCGGCAAATCTGTATCTTATTCATTAATGAAGATATCTCTGTGAAAGAAAGAAAGCAGGCAGTGCTGCTCGCTCTGTGCGCTACAGCTCTGAGAAAAACAGATTAAAGCAGCCACAGCTGTACAACAAAGCCCTTTGCTTCATGCACTCACATTTCTACACGCTGTAAAAACCTAAACATCTGACTCATTTGGATTTTACAAGGCTATCACGCTGGAAAATATGCATAAAAATCGACAGCATTCAAAGGCGCTGAGGAGTTCCACGCCACGTTTGTTTCCCCCGCAGCCGGCTCTCGGGATCACCGCAGCACCTGCTGCCGTAACTCTGCGGGAGCCAGCAGCGCACCGCGCCGCCCGCCGCCGCGTAGCCGCGACAACAGCGCCCCCTTGTGACCGCGTGGCGGCCGCCTGAGGGTTGAGCGCGGCCCGGCGGGGCCGGTCCCGGCTGGAGCCCACCGGTAGCACCCTGCGGGCAGGGCACTCAAACAGCTCCAGCTCAGGGACGTTATACAGCCCTGTATACATAGGTTATTCAGAGGTGAGAAATGACCAAAATAAATAAATAGCCATCCTGAAAACTTTATTCTTCCGAAATCGAGTATCTGTTGTAGCTTCCCGTGCTTAAAGCGAAGTTTTGCTATCTGTGAACACCTATTTCTGTCGGGACGAGGCACAGGCAAGATGGTGCACCCAGGAAATAAAAACACACATCGTGAGCATTTCTGAGTGACTCATCTGCCTCTGATTAGAAGCCCAGCAGCAGAAGTGGAATCCACATCACTGTTTTTAACACAAAAATACAGGTGGTTTTATTTTTTCTTTCTTCACGGCATAGTTCGGGATCACTCAGGGTCTGTTTTCTCTTTGAACTAAAAGAACTGTAGAAACAGCAGCATGTGCCTATTGTCACAAGGAATCATAGAATCACAGAATTGCTCAGGTTGGAAAAGACCTTTAAGATCATGGAGTCCAACCACGACCTAACCATACTACCCCAACAACCCTCCACTAAGTCATGTCCCTGAGCACCACATCCAAATGGCTTTTAAACACATGTAGGGATGGTGACTCAACCACCTCTCTGGGGAGCCTATTCCAGTTTTTCAACAACCCTTTCTGTAAAGAAGTTTTTTTTTTTCTGATATCCAACCTAAACTTACCCTGATGTAACTTAAGGCCATTTCCCCCCGTCCTGTCACCTGTCACCAATGAGAAGAGACCAACCCCACTCTCACTGTAAGCACCTTTCAGATATTGGAATAAAGCAATAAAGTCTCCCCTTTGCCTCCTTTTTCCCCAGACTGAACAGCCCCAGTTCCTTCAGTCACTCTGTACATGCCCCAAGAGCCAACCTTCTGCTTGCTTTGAGCTTGGTAATCTGCCTATGACAATTTTTATCCTTCCACCAACTCTTCCCTTCCATGATAGTTTGCCTCTCTATGGGCCAGTGCAAGAAAACAGAGAAAAGCATTTTGCTATTAATTTTGTGGATGATTACTGTTTGGAAAGGAATGGTGAAACTGTGGCCTCTTCAGGTTCAAATCCAGATGTCGGATAGGGAAAATCTAAATGCTTGGACACATGTCTCACTGACTCAGCCTCTTGCTATTCCTGTTCTGACCTTACCTGCTAATTATGTTCACCAGCCTTAGTAATTATCCATCACTTTCTGTTTCCCACAAATCCACCCCTCTCTCTTCACACATCTTCTGAAACTGCTCCTTCTCTCCCCCTGCTTTCCAATTACACATCAAGTTTGTGGAAAAAAAAACAAAAAAAAACCAAAAAAAAACACTTAAAAATCTTTTCACTGGGAAGTCTAAGTTAATGGAGTTGAAAAAAATAAAAAGTCCCCATCACTTTATTCCCAAGAAGTCTCAGAAACATCTTTGCTACTTTAATTGAAAAGTAAAAATATCAGTTAAAAAATAAAAATATCTGAAAAATTTCAGGCCATGGGAAATAAACTTAACAAAACTCACACATATAAGTGGAATCTTATGGGAAAACATAGTTAACAAGTTTTATATTTACAACACTATTAGCTCAGCCAATTACCATGTTATGGATTTTATCATATGATTGACAGTCACACAAAAGGCTCAATTCCATCACTATTTCTTGCCTGCAGGACATTCTGGCTACAAGCTTTCTTGTCTTCTGAATACATGCAAAGACACTTCACTCATCAGCTCCTAACAGTATTTTTAGGGGCATTTTCACATAGTCGCAAGCAGAAGAGAGACATATTTTAATTAACTTCCAAATTAAAGCTTTTAACATACGTTAAAATGTAATGGAAATTGCTACCCTTAAGGTATAACTTACCGGGACGAAAGCATAGGTGCTTTCCACAACAGTCAAGATAACCTTTAGTAGTCTAGGAAACGTCTGACTAAATTATGTACGCAATTTCCTTTCCTGTTTACAGCTTTTATGGTTTTGACCAATGCTTATTAGTTTGCAGTAAGGTCAAAAGAAAACAAAAGAAACGCTATAGTCTAAACACACAAAGCATTTAGTATTGTAACTACACTGTCCATCCTCTGAGAGCATTTCTGTAATGAGCTGCTTTATGTCTTGTGGTTTTCTGTGTATTTTCCTTTTTTGGAGAGGGAGGAATAAACACACTGTAGTTGAAAGTGATCAGCACACGTGGTTAATCACCTGTGAAGAAATTGCCCTTCTCATAAGGTACTGTTGTGCAGCACCAGAAAGTCTGGGTGTAGGTTGCATCAGCATGATATTTTCCTGAAAGCACCAGTGATTTAAAACACAAAAAGGAGAGGACTAATTTCTTTGCTTACTAGTTGAGCAGAATCTTTTATCCCTTTTGTTACCAGTTTTAAGTGGGAAAATAAGAAGCTATGGCTGTTCAGATTGCTGATCTAAATCCAATTCTCATTTAAATGCTCCATTTGAAAACAAATTTGCATTCTTTACTGAAAAAAATAACAGTAGGGGGGTTTTTTCTTTCTTCTATTTTTTCTGTAGACTCATATTTGGTGATGACTTTTCCTAACCAAGATTAAAGCACAATCAGACTAACGTGAGGTTCTCTACACTCTCTTGCCCAAATTTTATTAGTTCAAAAGACATCTGAAGTTCCCAGAACACATTAGCTAGCCCAAATGAAACTGATGTGATGACTTACCACCAACTAAACATATGGTAACATCAGAATTGTACAACTAGCATGTGAGTAACCACAAGCTGGAAAGGAAACATTTTCCAGCTCGCTGCAGAACAGAATGTTTAGTCTTCTTATGCACTTGTTATCAGAAATTATTTTCAATTCTTGTATTATGCATCACCACCCAGAATTTTTTTGCAAATATAGATATTAGGAAGTATTACTTTTCAGAAAGGGTGGTCAGGCACTGGAATGGACTGCCCAGGGAGGTGGTGGAGTCACCGAGCCTGGGGGTGTTCAAGGAAAGGCTGGATGTTGTGTTGAGGGACATGGTTTAGTGGGAGCTACTGGGAATAGGTGAACAGTTGGACTGGATTGTCGGAAACGGCGGGAGAAAAGATACGACCAAGGGCTTGATCAAGCTTTCTCACCTTTAATCAAAAGGCACCGTTATTTATTACAGCATATAATGAGGCTAATACATATTGCAAAAGGCGAGCTCCTGATTGGTCGGCGCATGGGTAGCCGATTCAACAGCAGCAGCATTCCTGCGGCCAGCACCCCCAGATCTGCATCCTGTTATTGCTTCGTGTTGATTCCTCATAATCCTGCAAGGGCACGCCGTCCTTGATGATGATAGGTCAGCAGGCTCGTGTTTAGGCCTAGTTATTTCAGTCTTGTCAGCGGGGTTGTGTCAACATGACCCTTTTCTGCAAGCCAGCTTTCAGCAATGCTCTCCACACTGGATGATCTTTTAGGTCTTCTCCAACCTTGGTGATTCTATGATTCTATGATTCTATGATATGTGCTACCCTGAAAGAACTGCCATTCCTGGGGCATTGCTTACCTCCTTTCACAAGAGGTGTCTTGTGAAGAACCTACAAGTTGAGAACTACCTGCCTGCAGATGCAGTTCCAAGGGAATGCAGGATCCTGCACAGTAAGCGGGAAGGTGCATCTCCCTTTGTGAAGCCAGGGAGCACACACTAAGCAAATGAAGAGAATGGGAACAGCCAGGCCTGGATGTTCCCAACAGGAACTTATTCACTCACAATACACTCCTCAGTGAAATACTCCTCCACAATTGTATACAAATCTTTTTGGAATCTCTGTACAAGTGGTTATTAAGCATACTGCTATCTTTTGATAGTCTGGGAGAACAGATTGAGACAGACCAATTAACCAGTGAACATAAATGCGCCTTAGGTAGCACTCTCCATTTCTGAAAAGGTTTAGCACTAACCATGCCTTTTCGTAACATCTTAAGAACAGAAGCCCGTTAAAGAAATTTGGAGGAAGGTAACAGCAAGGTAACATTGCAGATGTTTAGGAGCTTGTCCCACGTGAGGCTCAGCATATGAAAAACGTATGCTGGTCTTTGTTTGCTGGGTGGTTTTTCTTTGGACAGATTATGCAATAGGCACCCAAGAACTGCTCATTCTGAGCAACAGATAAGTGATATGATGCTATATCAAAAAAGGCCATGACAAATGCAAGACAAGCACTTCATGCATCAAACAGAAATGAATTCATGCCATGCTTGATGCCAAGAACATCAACCTGGAACTGCACAGAGGAGATTGCTCCAAAACGGTGGGATTGTACTTGAAGAATCACTCTGAAGAGATGATGTTGAACTGCAAGCCAAGTAGGAATCAATATAGAAAACTGGGGGGAAAAAAAGCATCTTATAGGCTAAACAGCCAGAAAAATGATGCTCCTGTTTGCAGTGAAAGAAAAGGATCAAGACATGTTGGTCTTAAGAAGCAATATTATGAACAGTCTTGCTGAGTTTGAAATAAACAGCTGAGATTTTGATTTGGATCACACATCCATGGAACAGAAGGGTAAAAGTCAGTGACTGCAGAAAGAAGGAATTAATTTATATATATTAAAAAGCAGCTTGCTAAATTCCATTCACATAAAGGCATTTCTCAAACGTGTGCTGACATTGTATTTTGCTACCTTGAAAGAAGTAAAGCCGAAGGGTGATACTTCAATATTGTAATATTTAATCCACTCAAATATATAGATGAAAAAGTCACCGTAGCTTGTATTGACATATACCTTTATAAATATATGTGGATATCTGAGGGTGTTTCATTTTTTTACTGTGGAGGGGGTTCTACAAAGCGTGACCTCCATTCCCTTAAACACATACCCTTAAAACTAGAATATTTCTAGTCTTCCACCCCCATCTGCCTTCGTAAACCTGTCCTTAGCATCTGCATTATGTTATCCAACACACTGGCTGCTAACAAGACAATCAGAATAAAAGGTGACTTCAGGGGCATGGTCGTTTTTTTTTTTTCTTCCCCCCCCAAACTCGGTCCTCAAAATACAAAGCTTATTTTAACAAAGATTTAAAGTCTTTCTATGTGGAAAGTATCTTAGATTCATTTCAATAGGGGAAAAAAAAAAAAAGAAAGAAAGAAAGAAGGAGGGGGAAGGCTGGGAATTAAGCATATTGGAATTGTAACTCTTTTGGAGCAACAAAACAGGAAATTTGCTTTAATAAACATTTGTCTGCACATCAGCACAAAATATATTTGTTTCATAACTTGATTGTAAAATTTTACAGGGCAGTAATTTCACAGATATGGCCTGAATGCAGATTATTTCATTGCTTTTAGAAAAGAGCATCTGATCACTTCGCACTGGTATTTCTGCAGAGTATTAAGGCACAAAAACTACTGTTTTGCTTCAAACAGTCAAACTTCTCTTACTGATACTAATCTCAATCAAGCTAGAGTGAAGACAAACATATTCCTGGTATTTACTGAGCTAGAGGGAAAACAGAAATTGTCCAATCATATAAGCAAAACACGATGTTGATTTTCCCTTGTGGATATTTTTTCAGAACTCCGCCTAGTACCTAGTAATCTTTCAGCAGCACAAAGCATCAGGTTTTGTTTGGTTTACTTAGAAGTTTGGTTTACTTACCAGGTACAAACAAAACCATAAATTCTAATTATCAGAAAAGTGTGGTTACTTTTCCTTACTAAAAGTATCCCCATTTCATGTAATACTGTATTTCTTGCACATATGTCAGTGAAAATAAATAATTTTGCTTAAATACTATGAGAAGTCTGCCTAATTCCTTTAGAATTGGAGAACAGGGGAGAAGCTTCTGCAAATCATGGTTACTCCCAAAATGGTTCTTATCAGTTCCTGTATTAAATGAGCCAGAAACTTATGGGACTGAGAGAAGGAAGCACAGTTACAGATGCTGGGAGACTCATATGCAGTGTTTCACTCCCATAATACTGTACTATCAATTACAGTAACTACGTGAAGCAATTAATGTGAATATAGGTTATTCCATCAGTGGAACCTTCATTCAAAAATAATGCTAACTCATAATAAGATTATAGATATGTGCATCATTACATAAGAGCATGTCTATCACATCATCTGTCCAACATTTTTTAAAAAGATGGTAAAATTAAACATCTGCTTGCTGACCAGTGACTGGAAGAATCTGTATTTACTTGACAGTCAAAACTGCATTGCATGTAACTACTGAGAAAGTTTGCCATTTCTTCTGTTTTTCTTCAGTTTAGGTGAGTCACACCACACTTTTTTGCTTGCCCAGCATACAGTATCTGCTTCGAAAAGCACAGTTAAAAATCCTTCTGCGATTTCAAACCTCAAACACATAATCTCCAGTGTAGAAGGCAAGACTAACATAAGACCATTCTAAGTTCCTTTGCACCACTGGATGTGAGGCCTTCAGAAAGCAGAGCATGTTGTCTGCACCAATCTTAGCACAGAAGGGCACACTAATATTCTGCTTATTTCTCATAGTTAAGGGCACTGTGTGGTTTAATACCAAACATTCTTTGTGCAGAATTGATGCTCACCAGCCATAACATTCTTAGCATTAAGTAGAACTGGCATATTCACTTCTCTCTTGGTAAAGCAGAGAAAACACTCTCCAGAGGAGCAGAGCCTACAGATACATGCACACAGCAACTTAATGCTGACAAGCTGACCCCTGGCATTTATGCTACTGAGGAACTTCTCTACACTGGGAGATCCAGTGCACAAGAACTTCTTTACAGCAAGGGTGACGGAGCACTGGAACAGGCTGCCCAGGAGGGTTGTGGAGTCTCCTCTGGAGATGTTCAAGACCTGCTTGGATGCCTACCTGTGTAACCTGGTGTAGGGAACCTGCTTTGGCAGGGGGGTTGGACTCGATGATCTCTGGAGGTCCCTTCCAACCCCTACAATTCTGTGATTCTGTGAACGAGCTGTTCTTAATCTTTTCAGTGAGGACTTGGCTTCCACTGCACATCATAAGCATAACTACTTCCTCCTTCACAATAAGATGCATGCAGTATGAGACCACTGCCATTATGCCAGACTTCAGAGGTCTCAAACAGTAAAGCGGGAATGCACACTGTTAATGGAAAGTACTGTCAAGTCCCTGACAAGAACCAGTCAAATATATTCCATCAAAGTAGGAGAGAAGGGGTATGTATGCACTTGGATGCTCTAGCAGTTTTGACCTAAGACAAAAAAAGTGTTAGTACAGGCCAGGATGACATACAGGTGCCTCTAAAAGAGTTCCACTGGTCTCAAAATACTGGGTTTGAATCCCACACAGATGACCCTGTTAATACTGCCTAAGGTCTGCATACTTCACAACCAAATAACTTTTCTTCAAAGGACTTCTCTAGCTTTTTCCTTCACACAGAAAGTAAAAATTTTGGCCTGAGAATGACCACCAGTTCAGGCAAGAATTTTAACTTATTTCCAGAGAACACATATTGCTGCTTCTACACACCAGAAGGCAAATATCTGTACATTGTTTAAACTCCCTTTGTAGTCAAGTGAAATTTACCTGAATTAGCAATTCCCTGCTATCCATGTCATTTTGTGTTTAAAAAATGAAAATGTTTGTGTCTGATTAAAACATTAACACCTGGAAAAGCTGTTTTTAGTCACGTGCTCAGCCAGGGTTTCCTTGGATCTGACCATGTAAGTATAGATCTCACTGTTTTGATGAACCTTCATCCACTACTCCAGAGGAGCTTACTGCATTGCACATTTGTTGCTCTCAGCCCAGAGAATTTGAAGGACCTCACTACTTTTTGTAGGTAAACACACTTAGACATTTAATTAAGAAAATTTCCAAACCCTGCAGCATACCAGCAAGTTAACCTGGACATTAACCCCAGTTTCAGACCCCAGTTCCCTGTGAATTAAACTATAATGGAACAGAGAGCCAAGGAAAAAGCAAACCTTAATACAATTAAGATCACTGCTACCACCATAATTCCAGACAACTTCCCCTAGCACGTACCTGGAAACATTTTAGAAATATTACAGGCACATAGGCATGGGTATACCATGCATTTTCAAAAGGGAATCAAATCCCTTGAAAGGTAGAGCTCCTAAACACAGGACAAAAGATAAACCACACTTTAAAACATGCCAATTTACAAGAAATACTTAAGCTTATTAGCCAAATCAACCTACATTTTGTGGTAGCCTTTCAATTCCATTTTGAAAGGAGTATTCTTACAAATTAATTGCTTAGAAACCTCCAGTAATCCAATGAGATAAACTGAGGATCCTATCAACAAGAGAATTCCTGTAATTTCAATGGTAATTGGTAATATACTTAGTAATATAAATTTAATAGTAGCTGTAATTTATTCACAATTAACAGACACACATTCCAGACCTTTCAGTGTACACGTGCCCAGTCCCAGTCCCATTCATGTCCTATTTAAGCAAATCCTTAGGAGTCCCGTTGGAGATGCTCCACTTTGCAGAAGATGCAACACATAGGAGATATTAAACCTGTTCAGATTTCCAAAAAGGTTTTGCTTAACAAAAAGTTTGTACCTAGCCACTATTAATGAAACCAAGACAAAGGACAACAGAGGACAAGACACTATTAAGAACTGCCTTGTCTCAGCAATGAAATCCCAACCATTTGGCTATCCTGACAGCAGTGTACACATGCACACACAATCATTAACTACATGACAGTACTATTTTTATACAGGTAATTCCACGCAGTTTGTTTCAGAACTGAGTGAAGGAAAACAGAACTAATGTCAAGTTAGTCTCCTGAATAAGATTTATTTAAAGAATTTCTGCAACATCTCAGAAGATTTGGGTAACAATTAAGGCAGTTCTCCTCATTTGCTTCAGTAGAGGGAGCCAAATTTTCATCACAGATGCAGCAGTTACTTCAGACTTTCCCAGACAAGTTACTCTGGAAATGTTGTAGAAGTGCAGGTCTACATGCTGCCAAACTAGGTGCTAGCAAAGACCATAATCAACTATCAGCATTTCTGCAATTCAGAAGCTGTATGAAGTTCCCTAAGTTGCAAACCATGGTACAAACATGGAAAGGAGCACCAAGGAATAAGAATAGCAAGGATTCCCATTACCTTCTTAAGAAACAGAACTTAAATATTATGGAACTACTCAAGACCTTTCATCCTTTGTTATCCTTTGTAATAATGAGAATCCCACCAGCACCCACCCATTAATCACACACACACACGCTCATTAGGCTCAAAGTTTATTTTTCATTTCTTGCACTTGAAGTACTCTTCGATGACATCTTTGGCCTGAGATTCCTTGCCATAATCCTGTAACACAGAATAACCCATTATAAACAAGACAACCCATTCTGAAGTTTACATCCTACTTTTAAAAGAGCTAGTATTCTGACATGATGTAACCTCAAGAGAAATCGTATCTACCAGTTGCTTTCCTTTGGTTTGCTAATAAATGACTATTTTAATATTGGACTATGCTATTTCATTTAAGCATATAACCCACTGGTGAAGGTCCAAGCAGACTTAATTTCTGCTTAAAGGAAATCAAATATATCAGTATGCAAAACAGTAACAAGTACTACAACACATGCAGAAGTCATTACTGCTTATGGTGAAGATGTAGCCATCTTTTGGGACCTCAAAGACAATAAATTTTCTTCAAGGCTCGTACTGTGGCTTTACTTTACCAGTAGTTTTAAAACATGCTCTGCAAAACATTTTCAAGTTGAGCAGAGACTATTAACTGGTGTTTTTTTTCTCTTGAGTTTATTTTCTAGTTAAAAAACTTGTCTTTAATGCTTAGTGGCAAGAGGACATAAACAAATCTCATATTGCTCATTTCCAGAATTAAAGGAGTATCATCTTACTTTGACAACCACACAACTGCAGCCCACTACTTTGCGAGGTTTCCCTTCTCTGTCGATCTTGCAGAGTCCTACCCATTCACCCAGCTTTTTGTTGTCATCAACCTGCATAAAACATTACATCACATTAGAACTGTTAATTTCTAATGTAACTATACTCAATAAAAAACTGCTGTACTCTCAGAGGTATTGGGTAACGTATGGCTGTTTTCCCCACAACTATCAGTAGAGGGAGCCAAAGTCTCATCATTGTACAGCTCTTATGTCTTTAATTTCAAGAAAACTCACATTAAGACCCTACACACACTCTATAACCACTATTTAATGAGTTAATCTAATGAGTTCTGTTTCTTCAAATACAGTACAAAAATAGACTTCAACTTTAAACTTAAAATACATCTTTAACCATTCCATGGCTTTTATGCTGGTCACCTAAGAATCACATTAAACTGAAAAGTCACTGCTGCTGTCAGAAATTTTGCTTTCATAAACTATATACAGAATTACAGTACAGTGTCTCAAAAGTTCACCTTTTTATTCTCTGAAACAAGCAGATCAGCTCACAAGTATGGTAACTTCCAGACTTGTGTATGAGGTTCTGACACTCACCTTTATCAGGTTGATCTGGTGTTCTGCACAAAGTGCTTCAACTAGCTTTACGTACATGGGCTCATCACAGTTTGAAGCCAGGACACAAAGATGGGCTTGGCGCCTTAAAAGAAGAAATGGAAAACATAACCTCAAATGCTGACCAAGCCTTCTTAATAACCAAAACCATGACAAGCAAGATTCAGCACATTCATGTGTAGACAAGCCACTTTATTTCTGGTCTTTTTAAACCACTTTTGAATTATAAAATACACTTTTCATATGATCTACTACTATCTCCTGCTTCTCAAACACAACACAGCTCTTATGCATTGTTTTATTATGTGATTCTATACAACTTCAGAAGCTTCTAGAAACACCATTATATTAATTCTTAGACCCTAGAAAAAGGTGTAATGACTAAACACCAAGTCCCATACACAACTAGCATCTTTATTAGACACTAAAGCAACAAAATTACAAGTTGCTTTTTGCCCTCTACCTCAGATTACAGTCATTCAACATTAGGATTGTAATTACAAAAGCTTGAATTTCTATGCCAGGTTTTTAAAAGCTCTTCAGAACAATCTTTTCTACTTACGTCCAAAGAAGCTGTTATGACAGGGCCCCAATTCTAATTACGATCTTTGTATACTGCAGTACAATGTTAAGAATATCAAAGGGATACCTGACAACAAAGAGAGCCGTATAGGTCTTCTATGCTTAACTCAATGTAATGTGACCACTGCAAACAAATCTTATGTTACAGCCTTCTCCATCATGAGCACCACTAGAACATTTCAGAAGTTTCCAAGCAAGAACCATTTGACACAAATGCACCCAAGCCTTGTATAAATATTATCCTTTTAATGCACATTACGTAAATTTTTATCTTAACTCAAAAGACTTCTTGCCATCTAGTTCTCAGTCAATTACACTTCTCCCTTTTCTTATTCAGTACTGTTTTAGAGCTTTTTGCATACAGGTTTGTCAGACCACAGTTCTCACTCAAAAGGAGTGAAGGGGTATCCGACAATTTGTGAAGTCATCACTCAAACACTGTAGCTTTACACTTAAATGTTATTTAAAGGCTGATACTAGAAGCTTGTATCTATGCACATATACCAGAAATAGTACCTGCATACCTGCATATTACATTTAGCACATGTGTAACAAATTTAATACTATTTTGATATAGTACCAAGTCAGTTATTTACAGCCATATCAAAAAGGTGAAGCTAGCCAGAAAAAGGCAAGCTCTTTTTGTAAAATAATTAAATCAAGTTTTCCAGTTTAAATCTGACATACATATTAGCCTTCTCAATTCTAATTCTTAACAAGCTTTGGGAGTCCCATCCTCTCTTAAAATGCAAGGTTAAAAAGAACCCAGACTGGATGTGGCTCTGGGCAGCCTGGCCTAGTGGCTGGTGATCCTGCCTTTGGTAGGGGGGTTGAAACTAGATCTTTGAGGTCCTTTTCAAACCAGGCCATTCTATGAGTCTATGAAGGTTTGTGAGCTTGAGGTGGCAACCAATGCCATTCCACCTTAATGTGCTTAATATACTTTTTCACAATATTCCTCACTCCATATTACTATTCACAAATAAAAGAAACACAACACTTACTTGTCCAAGGCTTTGGCTGCTTCACGAATACCACGAGCGAGGCCATCATGGATAAGTGCGGTCTTCAGCACTTCTTGGAGGGCGGTGTTAACATCCATTACACCTCCAGCAGTAATGCTAAACAGAAAGCAGACATCATTGCTTTGCCCATGCCAGCATCTTCACAATCATAAGCAGAAACTTCCCATTCACCTGCAAGCACCCAACTGCTAAAAACTACAGGAAAAAAAAAGCAAATGAAAGAGCAAAACCACAGCAGCAATTGAAAAAAAGTAGCAGTTAAAAGGAACCTGAATACGTTTTAAACCTTATTGGTGAACCAGCCAGCTGTGGACTCCCCATGATCCCTCACAAAAGGGCCGGTCGCAAACCCAGCCATGCCATCAGCGCACCTCACCCCGCCTATAGGGGGCAGGTAGCGGTGGTGGCAGCACGGCGCGGCCTGCCCGGCCCGAGACGTCAGACCCGACCCGACGCGGGGCACCCAAGCACGGCGCTGCGTCCAGCAGCGACCCGCCACCTCCGCCCTCCACCCCGCCAGCCGCCGCCCCGCTCACCCTTCCTCGGCCATGGCCCTCTCGGTGGGTGCCGCTCCCGCCCGGCTTCCTGCTGCAAATACAGAGACAGACCGCCCCGGTAAGTGCCGGCGGCCGCCCCGATATCCCCGCCCAGCGCCCCCCCGCCGCGATGGCCCGCCGGCCGGAGGGATTCTGCCCGGCAGGCCCCACCGCCGCCATGGCCGCTCACCCCGCTGCCGCCGCGAGCCGCAAGCGAAAGAGGGGGCGGGCCTTCCGCCTCGCGTTCAAATACAGTGCGAGGACCCCGCCGCCAGCCGGTGCGGAGGCTGTCCGGCGCGATGCCTGATGCGCTTCTGTCGACCCGCGGGGGTTGGCGGCGCGGAGGGGAAGAATGGGGGAAAATAAAGCCTGCAAACAAACGAACCTTACTTCAGATTCTGCTGTCTTTAAGCAGTGGTCACCGCACTACGCTGCGACTCAGAAGCCTGAATTCCTGTCGGGCGCTCCTTGCTTGCTCCCTCCTGGTCCCTGAGGTGGGATCCTCAATCTCTCCTGTGCCAGACCTGGCAACGTGAGAGTGGCTGAAAACACACAGTAATGAAAATAGGCAACAGATACTGGTCACCATGGTCTGTGGCTGATGTAATTGAGGGCATTTGTCACCAGTGTTGCCAGCCACCTTTTGTGCAAAGCCCTTTGATCTCCTACCTTCGTGCAGCATGGTGTGGGCCAAATGCGGGCAGTGAGGAGATGCGCAATGATGTGAGTGCCAGAGAGGCAATGAATGGTTTTAGAAATTAGAGTGTATAATTTAGATATTAGGAAAAATTTTGTCTCTGACAGAGCGGTGAGGCATTGGCACAGGCTGCACAGGTGGGTGGTGGGGTTGCTGTCCCTGGAGGTGATCAGGAGCCGTGTGGACGTGGCACTGAGGGACATAGTTAGTAAGCATGGTGGGCAGGGGTTGGCAGTTGGACTAGGTGATCTTAGTGGTCTTATCCAACCATAGTGATTCTGTGATTTACTTTATACTGCTCAGACCCAGAAAGCACACAAACACAGACTATAGTGCCCACCTTGTGCCTCTCTCCAGGCAGAGTTTCCTATATCCATCTATATTGCTTAATCTTTCTGTTCTTGAAAAGCCCCAAACATGCCAAATCTATAGAGAAATTTCTGTGTCGAGTGGAACAATAAACCATTCTCATTCTCAAGATCATCTGAGGATAACACAATCGTATCTCATTGCATAAGTGCAACATATTTTCTCTCTGGGAGGTGGAAGTATGCACATCTGAAAGATCTGTCATAATTGTGGTGAAATTATAGACTAGTATTCTGAGAGCAGAATATGCAAGAATAGTCTTCCTAGAACAGTTGCAAGACAACAAACCTGTGCTAAGAGTTACCTATATGTAAATAGGATATTTTCATTGGCACTGAACTCTGTGTTGAAATGTTGGTATAGCACAGTAGCTATTTGTATTTATATGTAATTACTACTTTTATTATTATTTATTGTATATATATAATTTATATATATAATGTATTTTTATATAATATATATTATATATAATAATATATATTATTATAATAATATTATTATAATTATTACAGTTTGAAAGTCCACTCACTGCACAATGTGCTAATGTGAACTTAGTGCTCACGTGAGCGCCCTTTACACACTGTTAGCACTGCCCCACCTGTTGTACCATCCTGCCCAGTTTCCTAAAAGGAGTATTGAGTTTACTAACCTATGTATTTGTTCTTGATCTGGAGTTATGATGACCATTTAACACCCTGCCTCTTAAGTGCTGGCATACAACCAGGAGGAATTATACATTTCAACCACGGATTACAGTTCTGTACTCATCAGCACCATGCTAACTACATAAGTGCACCACAGTTCTTTCTGGAGTTCTCCAGAGGCAAAGGATCTTCTGTTCAACTGGTGACCAATCGCAGAAAGAATGCATGGCAGAGCAGAAAATTCTGGAATTACAATAGTGCAAAGAAAGTGTTTCTAGTCCACATAGGGTTGAATGTGTGAGGTAACAAGTGGAGTGCTAGAAAACAAATATACAGTGGAAGAGCCTGTCAGTGTGCTCTATTGGGTTGAGGTGGTGTCCGTGCCAGCAGTGGCCCAATGTGCCACTGAACAGCCAGCCCAACAGAGGAACTTAGTCCTCCTGAGATTTGCTTGCATTATAGACCATATAACAACTGTCTGTAAACCTGCATGTGTGGAGAGGAAGAATATGCACAAGATGCTGTGACAGGATGTTCAGGAATTTGGGTTCTCTCCAGCTAACTGTTCTGGACAACCCAGTTGGACTCACAATCTCACTGCATATATTTAAAATTTTTCCATCCTCTCTGTTAAATTCCTTGACACCTCCTGCTGTTCTCCCTGATTATTGTGGCAGCTTTCCTCTTTTTACCATGTGTGATCTAAACAGCAATAGAACCTGGGGGGCTTTTTTAAAAGAGCAGTACTGCAATAAGAATATAACAGCTTGCTGTATCTCATGTCTTTCTCATGCTCCTTTCTCTATTTCTCTCCTAGTCTCTGCCTGTGGTAGACTCTGCTTTTACCTTGTTCTTTCCCTAGAATCCACAACCCATATTTCTTTAGAATACCAAACTGTTGTGAAAATTTAACCTGTCATGTTCTGAACTGTGGAGATTCAGGAACTGAGCAATGAAGAGTTCACACAGAGCACAGGAGAGTAAGGCAGTCAGATAGATGGGTGAAAGTGTCAGCTGTTACAAACTTCCAAGAAAGGTCCACAGTACTGCTAAACTCCGAACAGACAGTTCTGAATTTTGGTTCTGAACAGTATTTGCAGAACTTATTTCCCTGTGAAGTCTGTTTCCAGAAATGCAAAGCACAAGCAGTGCTATGATAAATTTCTGATGCAATGAGACAGAATTATCTAATTTTAATTCCAAAATTTATCTGTCTCATGGAACATCAGGCTGGAAGCTTTCTTGCAAGTAACATCAGTGCTTATTTGACTCTGCTCTTCCTAAACAATTATTTCATTTCCTGGTCATACAGTTCAGAAAAAAAGTTTTGCATCATTAATGCTTTTTTGTAGTGGGTAAGTTACTTTTACCCATTTTCTTGCCCTATATCCACAGAAATCCTGCTCACCAGCCCAGACAGGTGATAGGAGTATTTCCAAGCACCTTCAGGCAATAGTTTGCAATAGCCATCCATGTGGCACTACTCAGAAGAACAAAAGATATCTACACCAAGTTTCAAGCACCTGTAGAAAGTATGGTGTGATCATTCTAGGGTTGCACAAAGAGGGAAGCTATGGTATATCAGCACCAATGGAAGAAAAATCTTTGATGTCATGAATATTTAAAAAAAAAAGAAAAAAATCTGTACAAGAGTCTCTCTCAAAGCATGTGCTTACCATTTGATTACATTACAGCAATAGTGAACTTTCTGACTACCTGTGTGCACCATTATAAATTCTGGGGGAAAAAATGTCATATGATACAAATAAACACTGGCCAAGTGATTTCTGGTTTGTAAGGCAAAAGTGTTTTTAAGAGTTATACAAATATACAGCACACTAATATAGGAAACATATCCTCACTTGTGCTAATTAATTCAGAATACCCTGAATGTCTACACTGAAAGCTATTCATAAAGCATTTTTCATAGCGTATTTCTGTTGCTTGTCTGTTTTTGCAGACTAAACAATGGATGTAAACTCTTTGTAGTGTTTATAGAGGGCTCATTACTGCAAACCTTGAATTCTACCAATGATTTGGGATCTGAAATACAGATTTTTTTTAAAGTTGCTGGAGACATGACATAAGCAAGAAAGGTTTGAAGTATGCTTTTAAGAAAATGAATAGTAAGGCTTAAGAAGCTATTGTGACAGGCAGGTAGCAAGTACCTGTTCAAAGGCTAATAAAAATTTATAGCTAGTTTTATAGTTTCCCTTTTTAAAAAATAGGAAGAATTAACAAAAGTTCTGTCAACCAGTTGTTTCTCATGACAACAAGCACTGCATTCACAAACTGTATGGACACACAGGGAGCTTGTAGCCCCATCTCATTTTATGAGCTGTAGCTCATGCTGATCACGTCACTTCTGTTTCCCATACTTCATCTTTCTACTGCACACATGGACTTTGTGGAAATGTGATTCCATAAGCTTTATTGGACTACTTACTACTTGCATATAATTATTAATGAGAGGAGGATGAGGTCTTGAAAGAAGCTGAAATTTGTTGGATGTGATTCTGCGCTGAAAAGTAGACTTGGAATAGAAACAACTGGAGTAGTATTTCACCTCCTGAACAGAGTTGACTGTTTAGCAAAAAAGGAAAGCTTTCTTTTTCCCAACAGTCTCTCTCTACCAGTTTATTACCTCTATTTGTGCCTCATGCTTTGTGTATACCAACATTTTCTTGTTATCCTTTATCATTTATAAGCATTTTTCCCTTCTAGGCCATTCAATGGGCAGCATCTGTGAAAAAGATTTCTGTTCATGGCTTTGTCTGGAGGCAGATGGGAAAAGGTCAAGGTAGTTCTTGGGGAATTTTTTAAATTAATAGCCATAAACATATGCCACACAAAATGCACTGTCAAAATATGATCCCAATAAACCCTTGTTCTTTGGAACTGCTAAATAACTTAAGGCTTCCCAGTGTTGTGACAAGAAAGAATTGTATTTTTTCTCATCACTGTCACTGGCATTCTGAACTAACATAAATGGGAACACTTGCTCTGAAACATCCCCATTATGCATCTTATATTATAACTGGTGACTAGATGGAGTACTGATAGCACAGCTAAAATAGTGCTTTTAGGAAGTTGTTACTGGTTTGTCTCCATAGCAATAGGTGCTCTGTCTTTCACTGGGGTTTGAAGAGGTCTCCAACTCACTCTTCTTCTCCTTCCTCATTTTCCTCCCCTCTCTGTAGGAACCTGTGCTGACTGCATTGCCCAGTTGCCTTCTTTCCAACTCCAGCCTAGATTTTCTTCCTGCTACTTTATAGCCGTTCATTCTGTAACAACTTTGGCATTCAGCCCTTTTGTTACTGTATACTGTTGTGCTCGATGAAGGTTGCGTGGATGATCGCTTAGCAGGCAAATCAGCATTCACACCTGAGCAGTCTGACCACGGTGGTAAAACTTCCAGAGACCGCCACCAGGTCGGTCACACTGAGCAGAATGGAACCCTGTGCCTGGTCTTTTACCACCAAACCGTTGCTCAGCTGGCCTTACTGCAGAGGAGCTCCTGGGCCCTGCAGCCCCTAGCGATCACAGCATCGTGATGCTCACAGGCTGTTGCTGGGACAGGTGTGCGATGTGTGTGGAGGCCGGCTGCTTGCTAGCAGATTGCATGGCGAGGCACAGCACACCTCTTGCAGGATTCAGTTGGAAGACACGAGTGACGGAGCTCATGTAAACCCCTGTGACACCGCGCTGCTCGGAACCCTTTTAGAACTTCCGACATAAATAAAGATTTATCGAAACGGTCGGAATCGAAACCCTAACATCTCAACGCTGCCAACAGCGCTGAGCTCTCCGTGCCCACCGCTCCGATCCCAGCACATCCCACGAACCCCTCGGTCCGCAGTCAGGACGAGCCGCATCCCGAGCATGCTCAGTGGCCGGCGTCTGTCCCTGCCCCGCTGCGTTACCAGCACGGGGCCGCTGCCAGAGGAGGCGGTGCCGGCCATTGCGAACCCGCCGCTCTTCCCCATGGGCAGCCGCGCGGCGGACGGTGCGGGGCCCGATCGGCCGCCAGGTGGGAGTGGGGCCGGCGCCCCGCGGGACGGCTCCTGGAAGGGGCTGCCTCAGCGCGCGGGGCGGCGCTGGGTGCGGGACGGGGCGCTGCGGTGGGTGCCGGTGTCGTGCTTCGTGCAGCCCGCCTGCGGAGCGGGTGCCCCGTGAGGCCGAGCTTGCGGGACAGAGGCTGGAAAGGCTCCGCTGCCGCCGGGCGAAGCGGCTGACACTGAGGGATGGGCACGGGAGTACCGAAACGCGGCTGGGACTGTTTGCTTCGTGTGTCGGGCAGGTGGTGCCTGTGTGCGGTCCTGCGTTACGGAGAAAATACTGCTGCGTGGTGAGGAGGATCGGCGTTTTGCACAGAATTTGATTTCCAAACGTGATTTGTAAATCGTGCTTTTCTCTATCCGGTTTTTTTTCGTTTTCGTTTAAGAGGATGGCACGCCAGAAGCACCAGGTGAGGAATCGAGTAGGCTTACCAGGCAGCAGCTATTTACCATGCTTGCAGCAGCTTCCATAAACTTCAGCTCAATGATATGCTATTCCATCCTGGGCCCCTTTTTCCCTGGAGAGGTAAACTACCTGTCTGTTCTTTCGTTTGTGTTTTTCACCTTGAAGTTTTTAAGAGGATCTTGAGCACTATAGGACCTTTATAGCTGTGCGTGAGCTGTGGTTTACTCTTTGGTTATGGGAATTGGTATCGATGGCCTGGTGCTGACTAAAATAGCTCAGTGTAAGTAACAATGACCTGGTTCCTGCCCACTGACTTATTTCATTGTCCCCGTGGCTGCAGAGGAGACAGCAAGTAAATGGCTGGGCTACATTTGCTTGCTTGGTTTCACATGTGGTCGCTTTGTGCTAAGGCTCCACAGCTATTTCCTGCTGGAGCTTCCCTGCTCTCTCAAGTCTAAGAAACAGGTCTCCCAGCTGGCATCCAGCTCTTAGCGTGGGAGGTAATAGATTAGATAGTGAGTTATAGGGACAAGATAGATTAAAAATAGAAATGAAGTAATTTTTTGCAGTGTTGTTTAACAGTTTGGTGATAGAGCTGAGATTAAAACTCAAGCCATGTCCTGACTTGCATTTCAGTACTTTAATCTCTCAATGACTATTTATTTATTTTTTCCTCTTTGTTAACTCATGCTTGACTATCATTCACTGTGTTAAACTTGCTGAACTGCAAGAAAAAATATACTTTCTACTTCTGCTGAGTGACTGCAGTGCTTAATAAGGGATGCAAAACATTGTCACAGTGCCTTTGCAGCAGAAATCTACTTCTCTCATGACCAGGTTGTTCCCAATTTTTAAAAGGAATTGTTGAAATTCTTGCCCTTGATATGCCAGCATAAGTGTGCTGTACCAGCTGGATAAGTAAAAAATCTGCTGGACACTTGTTATCATAGAATATTATGAGTTGGAAGGGACCTACAAGGATCACAGAGTTCACTGGAGTCCACATAGGACCACCAAAATCCAAACCCTGTGCCGGAGAGTGCTGTCCTAATGCTCCTTGAACCCTGGTAGTTAGGCCCATGACCACTTGAGGAGCCTGTTCTGTGTCCACCTCCCTCTGGTGAAGAACCTTTCTCTAACTCCCAGTCTGACCCCCCACCAGCTCAGCTCCGTGCTGTTCCCTTGGGTCCCTTTGCTGTCCCCAGAGAACAGAGCTGTGTGCTTCCCCTCTGCTCCCCTTGTGAGGAACCATAGGCTGACATGAAGCCTCTCTTCCGGCTTCCCTGGTCTGAGCTGAGCAAACCAAGGGACCTCAGCCGCTCCTCATACACCTTGCCTCCGGACCCTTCACCACCTTTGTATCCTTCCTTGTGTGCAAAGGTGGGCTACAAAGATGATGAAGGGGAGAACTGATACAGTGAAGTTAACAGACTGCCCTGCTTGCTACCTTCTCACTGTGAATGAGATCAAATAACTGAAGGTACAGCCCACCAGCTGGAGCAGTGGGTATAAAGTCTGTTCACCTGGTCAGTAGCGTAGCATGCGGCGCAGCATTTCTGTTCTTTGAGGATTTAATGTTGCTTTTCTTTTGATTATGTGTAGCTTAAGTAGAAGTGGAAGATGTCTTTAAATTGCTGTGAAGTTACCTCTTGAGCACCTGCTGCCTTTGAGAAAAGAAATAGTTTTGTAACTGCACAGACAGAATTAAAAAGAATTTACAAAGTATGAATGTTACTCACCTGAAGGGTTTGCCTCCATCTTTACTTAGTTGTGATCTTTTTTGCAGGCAGAAAAAAAAGGTGCCAATAACACAGTTGTTGGCCTGATTTTTGGATGTTTTGCTTTGGTCAATTTCTTGACTTCTTTAATCTTGGGAAATTATGTAAGTACCATTGAAGCTGTGATTTACTTCTTTGATGACACAGGTTGCTACACAAGGATAATTCTGTGAGGATGAGAAAAGAAATGTTTCTTCAGGAGCGCCCTTGAAATGTTGTCTGTGGTAACTGGAGCCTGGCCAGTCAGTCTGAATCTGATCTAGGTCTTGTCAGCACAGTTTAAAAATTACTCTTCTACAGTTCCTGAAAGCAGCATAGGGTTTCTGAACTGCAACTGTTGTGTTTTTTTTTTGTTGTTGTTGTTATGTCCTTTTCTGGTTAACTTTTCTGTTTGCTTCAGAACAATCTATCTGTCCATCAGTCCTCCTTTATTTTATATCTTTCACTAGCCTATATTTTATTTATTTCACTTGTATATATATTCAGTTTTATTTGGGTGTGTTAGTAAGATGGGTTTTTTATTTTTTTTCCCTTTAGTCTGCTTCACCCTTTTTTTTTCTGATATGTTGCCTTTTTCTTAGCCTGTCCTTCCATTATGGCACTGTTTCTTAACTCAGTTTCCCCTTTCACTTCATCCAACTGCAATATGAGGTCAACGTCTCCAATTTTTCCAGCTTCAGTTTTCTTGCAGAATCAGTGTTTTTCTCTGGTTGGTTACAGTTACAGATAAGTTACATGTTATATAAGTAAGCACATACATAGAGCACTGGTTTTTATTAATCCTTGGCCAGAACCCTGCCTGAGCTGGGGCTGTTGCAGTTTCGCTTTCTTGTTCTTTGGCTGGGCAGTCTCTCCTCTTAAGTCAGTGGTGATGTTTTGTTTCCTGGTGATGAGGTGGCTCATCAGTGTCACACCAGTGCCTTTGCTAAGTCTGCTCTTGGTGCTTGTCATGGTATTTAGCTATGGCACACCCTCACCAAGTATTTCACAGCAGAGAGAGCCACACTCACTTGAGGACAGGTGAAGTGAGCATGTCTTGCCAATAGAGGTGGGCAGTCCAACAGTCAGAAAACTTGAGGGTTTCAACGAAACTTGCTGTAATAGAGGTTTCAGTATTAGTGGCTGGAACACAAGGATGCTGTCCAGGTCTGAGCAAGACAAACAATCTGAAATACCTACTGTCCTTAGGGTATGTTACAGTGTAACAGCTTGGAATTAGAAGCTCCAGTGTACTTTGTTATTGGATTAAGTTTTCTGTCAGGGCCTGTTCTCAACCTTCACATTAGTGATGAAGTCTGAAAACTGGGTTATTTATCTGGTAACAAATAAAAGACCTGAAGTTACTATGCCTCCTATTCCAAAACTTTATATTATTAAAGGTCTTTAAAATCAGCTTCTGCTGACTCTTCCAAGCCATGTATGAAACAGGTATTGCTGACTTGGCACCGCTGACTTTACTGGAGGGAGAATGTATTAATTTTAGTTGGTTATGAGGAGTCCTGCAGCAATCTGCTGCCCTGCAGAAGCTGCAACATGCAGCTGTGAAATAGCTAACTGCGCCATTGTCTTACCCAGCTGAAAACTGGGTTAAGTCACTTAACCATTTAGAATATTTTTAGGTTCCGTGTTGTGTGAAGACACACAGGCAGGAGAATTGTCTCCCGATCTTTTGGTTGTATAGACTGTAAAATAGAGATTTCTTTTTCAATCAAGAATGCTTTGATTTCTTAACAATAACTTTCTGATTGAAATAATAACTTGGAAATTATATTTAATTTACAGCTTACAAAGATTGGAGCAAAATTCATGTTTGTGGCAGGGATGTTTGTTTCTGGATGGGTA
Source organism: Lagopus leucura (assembly GCF_019238085.1). Lineage (NCBI taxonomy): Eukaryota > Metazoa > Chordata > Aves > Galliformes > Phasianidae > Lagopus > Lagopus leucura. The sequence goes on along the minus strand of NW_024962252.1, from coordinate 47,205,465 downwards.
ACAATTCTATTTGGGTGAGTAATTTTTGTTTGGCTGCTTTGTTGCATTTGTCTTCTAGTTATTTTCATCCAAATGAGAAGACATTCACAAAACAACTGGAAACTCTTGAACATCTTTTACCTTTTTTGCTTAAGTCATTTTTTTGCGTCTGCTTTTATTTATCACTTGTAAAGCCCAATAAATACTTCTCCTTTTCAAGGTTTCAAGGCTTGTATAGTACTTTGAAAACTAAGGAGAAAATTTCTATAAACAAAAATCTTCCAGAGTTAATGAACTGCAAGAAATCCGCCAAAGTGCAGCAATAAAGGAACTACATATGCATAATATTTTAATTGTTGCTTTCTTAAAACAAACAAACAAAAAACAACAACAACAACAAAACCAACAACAACAAAAAAAACACCCACAATTGTGGGTGCAAATAAGATTTGCCTGGCATCCAGTGAGGCTAAGCCACTCATTATAGGAAAATAAAAGTATTATTAAAAATTAAGTAAGTAATTTCTTATTAGGTAGCTGTAATTCATTGCATCAGACTCCTTGAATCATTGCTCGGAAGAACTATGAGATACAACAGAAGATGGCATTGTTGTGTGGGGTTTTTTTTTTGGTGAGGAGTTAGGAGACTGTGATTCTTTTTTTCTTTTGTAGCATCAAAGAAAGGGGGAAAGGATAAAGATGTCAGAAGAGATTTGATAGGGTTTGAATGGCTGTACTGATGTGATTAAAAAAAGATGCAGCAATAGACAGTATTGTGTGTCTTACAGTTGTGTCCTTTAACTAGTAACACTGATATTCCTGAGCCATTTTTGGATGACTTGTTGCATCTAGAAAGGTCTGCATTTATATCTTTTTTTTTTTTTTTTCTCTTTTCCCCCTAGAATGTTGGACAAGGTGCCAAGTGGACCAATGTTCATTGGTTTGTGCTTTTTAGTAAGAGCAATGGATGCAATAAGTTTTGCAGCAGCAATGACAGCATCATTTTCAATTCTTGCAAAGGCATTTCCCAATAATATAGCTACTGTCCTGGTAAGTACAAAAAAACAGTATTACAGCTGAGTACCCGCAATACAGTGGATTAGCTGTAGGCAGTTCTAAAACTGGGAGGATAAAATCTGCTGTCTCACACGCAAATGTATTCAAAGTTATCACGTAGTCTTTATATAAGATGCCAGATTGGCTATAATTTAATTAATCTGAGTCTTTCCTACTGCAGTTTCAGTGTTTCCCACCCCTAGTGAGTGAATCTTGATGGCCATTTGTGGAAAAAAAGCTTTAACTAGACATGCTCATCTCCATACAGGAGTGCATATTCCCACCCCACCATAGAGGCCATAGTGTAACTCTGCATGTCGGAGAGGGGTTCACTTCAGCCTGGGTTGGACTACAAGTGCTTTTCATCAGTAAAGCATTTGCCCTGCCTCAGGACTTGGACACCTGGGTGGTAGCTGAGTGGCTAACCCTGCAGCGGGTTTGGGTACAGGTGGTTTGAATAACATTCTTTTTGCTATCCCACTTTGTAAAAGTCATCGTAACATTGAAATTTCTCAATATGCTGACTTTTGTTTTTAATCTGCTTTCTTTTCTGTTGTTTAGGGCAGCCTTGAAATTTTTACAGGGCTTGGACTGGTGCTGGGCCCACCTTTAGGTGGCTTTTTGTATCAATCCTTTGGTTATGAGATCCCTTTTGTTACACTGGGATGTGTGGTATTGCTCCTAGTGCCTATGAATATGTGCTTATTACCAAATTATGGTAAGCACCTTTCTCCCTACCCCTTTTTTTACCTTAATTTCTTGTCTATCTAACTGTCCTTTAGAACTCTGTTGGTTTCTGGAATCTGATTCAACTCAGAGGGCTGAATTAATTTGCAGTCTTCATCAAGCCCATCTTTTACCAATTGGTGCATGCAGATGGCCTGGAATGAATCCAGCATGTCATGTGTATTTCTGCAGACACTTAGGACTCTGGAATTAAGCTGAGATATATTTTTTTGTGTGTGTCTCCTTAGCTTCAGAGCCTGTAAAGGGTCAGTGGTATCTGCTTAATATCAGTTTGTTATAGCCAGCTGAAGAAAGGCAGGAGATAGGCTTTGCCTGGGACAAGAGAGCTTGGTGTGTTTGAGGATTTGGTAGTGGGGAAAGAATTACAGTGAGAACAAAACGGGATTATTTGTACTGACTGACACCTAATCTGGTTATCATGAACGAATGTTAAAATTAATAAATGCAGGGGTTAACAGAAGTGCTGGAGATCATACACATTTGGTTAAATTTTAGATGATCCAGTACGGGCAGAAAGATAGCTTGAAGATAAGTCTTTCCACAGGACGGCGATTGAAAGGTTCTGATTTTCTTATGTTCTAATTCTAGGAGAAACAGAGTAACTATAAAATAGTTTTGGGGTTTTTTTTTCCCCTCATTTTTCTTCTTAAATTCAAAAGCCTTGAAGATTAACTTCACTTATACTGGCTTTTAGAAGAAATTTGCTGTGGTTAACCACATGGCCACTTGAAACTACACTAATAAATGTAGCTCTGAGTTGGTGGATGCAGATGAATGAACTTTAATTTTATGTATGCTCTAAGATGGCAGTCAGCAATTAGAGCACAGACAGCGTCAAGAAGGGAGCCTGACTTAGAAATGATATCCAATAGAGGTACCTTAAGTGAAGCTTCCTGTCTGCAATATGAATTGAACATGTAGGAGATCTGAATTAGTGTTAGTGTACAGATGATATACTAAGAGACTTCATTTTCCCTCCTTTTTTGCTTGTTTTAAATTAAAACGTATGCATGAAATTTTCATTGTATAAGGACTAGTGAAGAAGTAACTGCATTTTCACAATATTTTTATTTCTCCTTTGCCTTTCTTTTCTTTCAAATCAGATTCGATCCCCACCAAGGAGTCATTTTGGAAGCTCGCTCTTCTACCAAAAGTCTTATTTCTCTGTTTTACTATATTTTCTCTAAGTGCATGCTTGGGCTTCTTGGATCCCACAATGTCTCTATTTATCTTAAAGAAGGTAAGTCCTGTTAATGTGCAGGAGAGTCCTAACTTGCAGTGAACAACTGGTAAAAATTGTACTTTAAATTATCCTGAAGAATATTATGCCTCATTCATTTCAGTTGGTTTAATTAGCTTGATTTCCAAATAATTTACTCCTTTAGTTGACATCAGGAACTTTGAGAATGAGAAAGTTCAGGGCTTTTAAAATACTTGCTTTTTCCATTGAATTGGCTTTCAGCTGCAGAAGCCATTCTCTTAATAGGCAGTTTTTATACGCAAGGGACTTTTTCCTCTTTACTGAAAGCAAATTCTGTAAAGTTGCAACAGTCATTTTCAGCATCGTGTTTCTTGATGGGGACATGGTGTCACAAAACTGCTTTCACTTACAACAATGCCAGAGAGAAATTGGTTACAACTAGGTAGTTGGCTAGCTGGGTTCTTCAGTACTCGTTAAAAGGCAAATTGTTGTCAGAGGCAATGCAACAACAAATGTTTTCCTTGCTTTTGATTTACCTTAATGTTTCTGTCTAACGTTATTTATTTGTTTTTCCAATAGTGTCTAAAGTAATTAAGAGGGAACGGTTCCTGCATGAAATTAAGCAGTGCTTTTTGAGTTGCTTATTTATCTGTTTTTCTAGGTATAGCATTTTATAAGATGTAGCACTACAGCTACTTTTTCCCCGTCTAGTTCAGCATAAAGTGTACTTATCCAGAATTGAGAAGGCTTGGTGCTAACCTCTTACATCTTTAGAAATGTGAACACGTCTTCTACCACCTAGACAGGATCTGTAATTATTCCACTGTCAAGTAGCGTGCAGTGGTGTGACTGCTGCTTTTTCCCTGCTCTGTGCTAGCAGGTGCTTGCTGTGAAAGGGCTGCAGCGTTCTTGGCAAGTATTCTAACCACAGAATTAGAGTTATTATCATGTTTTTGCATATGGAGAGGAAATACTGAATGTTTATGTAGTTCATGCCACATGAAACACCTTGGAATACATTCTAGCTGTTAAAGCATTCATTTGAGAGTATGCATTTGGTTCATTATGTATTTTGTTTCAACATAGAGATGTTGCTGCATTATGAAAATGTAGTCCTTGGAGTGTTTCTTATTCAGTTTAAAGTCTTTCTTTGGTTCAAAAGCCATTGTTGTGTTTTACAGTACTACTTTCTTTTAAGAAAGAAAGTAGTTAGCAGTGGGTGCCTATGGTTTTTATGCTTTTCTAAATGAAGATATAATTGAAGATTGGAGATGTAAAGATTAAATCCGTTTAAATTTCAGTGTATGAAATACCTGTTTCAGATATGCCAGATATCAGCGTTAAGGTCCTGTGTGCTGGTGTAGAGATACTGGGAAGGAAACTAGCTTCACTGACTTCAAATACTTGACAAACATCTGTATGAGATCAATAAAATATGTAAAACTCTTAATAGATTTCATTTATTTGGCCTAAAATATAATTCTTGGATTGTCCTTTAATTAATGTAACTTGTATGGCTTGTGTTGTTTTGTTGTGTTTTTTCCTTTACATAGTTCAAACTCCCAGCTGGATATGTGGGCTTAGTGTTCCTGGGTTTGGCACTCTCATACTCCTTGTCTTCTCCCCTCCTTGGACTCCTAAGTGACAAAATGCCAGTGAGTACTGTCCCGATTGCTTGTTTAGTGGTGATGATGTGCTCTATACATTTAGCTGAAAGTGGAGGACCTCCCATATTGAAGTAATGTACAATGACCTGCTGTTGTGAAGAGATCTGTGTTTCAGGACCTTGCAGGTGCATTGAATAATGCCAACTTAAGGTTGCATTTGCTAGGTCTGGATTGTACAAGAACAGACGAAATTGTACAGGACACTGATTAAGTTGAAATGTACTGAGTTTTCTTTTGATGAACTAAGCACAGTGTTTCCAGCCTGTACAGAACAGACTGTTAAAATGTGTTATGAACAAAAGCATGTTATTCATGCTTTTGTTTGCATCTGATTTGTATCTACTTTTGAGAAGAGTAAGATTTATGTAAAACTGCCTTGTTGACAACCACTACTAACTGATCGAGGAAAACTGGGCTTTGAATAATTTCTATGAAGAGCGATGACAGTTCTGGTTGTTTTGGGGGTTTGTTTGTTTGTTTGTTTGTTTCCTGACTGAAGCTAATAATGACTTTGTATATGAGAACTGGTTGCAGTGCTGTACTATATTTCTTATGCTAAGGAAGAATGAGACCTAGAATATTTTTCCAACAGAGCAGCACCTTTTTTTGGTATTCTGAAATCCCTGTTCTAAGCACTGCTGACAGTGATTGCTTTGGTGACAAGAAAACGTGAAGTTAGTGTTTCTTAATATTGTTTAGAAATTGTGAATTGCTAGTTTATTTGTAATGATGGTCTGTAGACCAGCAGTACTTTTTAAAAGATGAAGATTTAGAAGAGGAGTATTAGATTTTATTAGAATTAGTATTACAAAATAGCTGCATTACATATTCACATTTTTAAACTGCATGCTTCTTCCTTTCTTTCACAGCACCTCAGGAAATGGCTGCTGGTGTCAGGAGGCCTAGTAACAGCCCTGTGCTTTTTCTTGTTAGGACCTGCTCCTGTACTGCACATTGAAAGGTTGTGAATTGTCTCTTCTTGAACCTGTCTCCTGAAGCAATGTTTTAGTCTTTGCTAGCATGGCCATTATTGTGTTTGTCCACAAATCTATGTTTAGCACCTCTGACCTTGAAACAGTATGTTTTTCACTTCTAACCCAAGACTTTAAATGTAAATCAGTGAAAGTACCTGAAAATTGAGGTGTAGCTAAGGTAGAAATGATAGCATTTTTAAATAGATCCTTTTTCTAAGTATTTTGTTAATATGTTTATATGTTTGCTCGTGTTAACGCGTGTGTTGAGAAGAGTGCTGCTTTTTTATTTTCCTTGCCTCCTGGTTCCATGGCACTTCTACTTCAGCAAAACAAAGTCCTCTTTCTGTCTTATTTTTCAATCTTCTCAATTTCATCAGTGTTCATTAACTATGGGTTTTACATGCGTACTTGTATTACTAAATTAAGCTCATCTGTCCACCGCTTCTCTTGTGTGTTCCTCTTAAAATCACCTATTTTTTGATGGAGAAATACTTAAACTGAGCATGCAACACTGAAATGCTTTGTTGAAGTCTTTTTTTTTTTGTTTTAAAGCACAAAGATTTATTTTCAAGTCTAAGTGTTAGGACAATTCTTTTTGGCTTCAGGAAAGTCAGTTTTGTGTTCAGTCAGCGTGATTTGACATAACAGCAATCAGTCAAATGGTGTCTTGATCTGAAAAGAATCTTCAGCTGTTTTTTAAATGCCTCTTTTGCAGTCAGTTGTGGATGTTTGTCCTAGTGCTGGTTTTCCTTGGCTTTTCCCTTGGAATGAGTGCTATCCCAGTATTTCCAGAGATACTGCAGTGTGCATAGTAAGTGAATGTCCAGTGTATCTTCCATGCTACTAATTGTAGGAAGCTCAAGATGTAACTTATTTTCAGAGGTGAATGCAAAGTGGGTTTTTGGTGTGGCTATTTTCCCGTCTTGAGACCAAAGCAGTGAGTAATAATTACATGCTTCTTCCACTACTTTTTTTGTCCTATATTTTTGTGGCTGAGCGTCCCATTTACACAGTCATATTGCAAGTAAATTTTTGTAGATGTGTACTTCTGCACTACTGGCACAGTTAACAGACTTTTAATCTCATAGTTAGGGGTGACTCGTGTGTGGTTTCATATACACAGGACTTATTTCACCTTCTGAAGAACATTAGTCCACAGTGTGAACTGGATTTTCAGTCTGCGTTGGCATTTTGCCAACAACTGGCAAGTTGCACTTGCTTGAGGTACAAAGTCTGTGATGTGGCTTGACAGCAATGCCCTAGAAGGGTCTTGATTTACTTTTGTAAGTATGATCCCCTTGAAGCAAGGTCTTTCCTTCTTAAAAGCCACCTATCGTTGTTTTACACTTGCCGTATGAAATATGGAGGCTGAGTGATGGTGTTAGAAGTCTGCCCAAGAAGACATGAGAGAGAAGTAGCATTGCAGCCTTCTAGAAAAACAGCAAAGAAAGTACTGGATAAACAAATGTAATTCCACCAAACCCATTTTAGGGGGAGGATGTAGATTGAGACACAGTAATGGCTGTGCATCTCTAATTGTGCTCTGTCTCCCTGCAGTGAAAATGGATTTGAAGAAGGCTTGAGTCTACTGGGGCTGGTGTCTGGGCTCTTTAATGCTGTGTGGTCCCTTGGGTATGTATGCAGTTACCTTTTAATAGGCTACAGTGTTTGGTTGTTCTTCACTATTGCTATGTGAAAACATGCTGAATTCCAATTGTGGTCACTGTGTTGACTTCCATTCAAGAGATTCTTGCCAAATGTGTAGTGGATGTGTTGAAATAAGGCTTTTATCCTGCAAGGGAATGGACTTGTCTACCTTTAAAATGCCTTCATATAAAAAAACCTGCCCTGATTAAATGGGTGTTAGTTTGCCCTCTTTAATGGTTATTTTTGTTGCCACTGAAACCTTTGGTGTTTATTATAGACATAAGTAGACTGGTTTTTTTTTTTTTTTTTTTTTTTTTAATTTTTTTCTCCTCCTGCATTTACCTTTTTTTATGTTCTGCATGGAACACTGTTCTCTCTCAACTACAGCCATTATTCAGGGTCTGTTTTTGCAGAGCTTAGCACAGTGTTCCTGAATTTCTTACCCAGTGGTTGTCACAGAAATGAGTGAAAGATGCTACTGATCTGAATAACTTTCCAAAGTTGTTAATGAGAATTGAATCCCTCTGTTGGCAGCCACTTTCACAATATTCTGTCAGTCTGTGTAGTCTTCCGTGGCTGCAGGTGGGTTTCAGTTGCACAATTTTTATAAGATAAACAGGACATCTAGCACTTAAGTTATTTGGTGTACAGGGTTCAGTACAGATAGATGCAGTATGAAGTTAATAAAACTCAGTTTTGTGCTGCTGCTGAGCATGCTGTTATTATGGCTGGCTTCCAGGAAATCTCTTCTTGTACAGAGTTTCATCCCTTACTGTAGCAAATGACAGAATCATGTAGGACTTTTTTGCATAACCTTTCATGGCATTCTTAGGCTGACGCAGAGGAGCCAGGTTTTACATACAGCTCAACCTTGTGAGCACAGTAATGAGAACCATAACCATCACACTGTGCCTTTCCACCTGCTTATATCCATCTATTTCCAGATTTGGATGGTTTAAATTTTGAGAGATGAGGGTTTAAATTTCTTTTATGGTAGAAGGTATCTATGTAGGTGCTGTTAGAACACTGTAGTTAATGGAGCTCCCAAGACATGCAGGATACAGAAAAGAGTGCATTTAGCATTCTAATGTATGTCCTGTCTACAGCTGAGGAGACAACTTAGTAAATTTATTGGGGCTGTAACAAACAAAGAGTTAATACTTGCTGCAGAAGTCAGCTTCTTTGTTGATGAGGAAAGAATCAATGGAGGAAGGCCACAAAGTCCAATAAAACCTGTGCAGAAATACAATCTGTACCTTTTATTTACTTGGGATATCTGCACCTCTTTTTGCTTTGTTACAGGGCATTTGTAGGTCCCACTTTAGGAGGATTTCTAAATGAAAAGCTGGGTTTTGAATGGGCGTCAGCCATCCAAGGAGGATGGGCAGTGTTAAGTGTAAGTGATAAATGTTTTGCTTTTCGTATATGTTGCACTTAAGAGCTGTTGCATAAGGTTGTTATTATTATGATTGTAACTGACCATTTTCTCAAAGGGACTTGCAATTGGAATATTTTATATTGCTGAGGCCACAAGAAAAAGGTATGTGGAGTTATTCTTTGTTTTACTTAAAGCTGTATAAAGCAGATGTTTGGAAGCCACGCTTCTGTTTCTTCTTCACTACCAATCTGATATTAAATGACAGAATGAGCAGTAAAAGTATTGCTTACATACATCTCTATTCTTTACTAAATCCTTACTGACCTAAACAGAGACCTGAACTGGGTCTTGCCTTTTCTCTAAGTGCAATTGGACTTTACTGTGACATTATTGGACTTTACTGTTATATTAAGGGTTAAATCCCACTGATGGCTCCTTCAGAAGGATATCTGTGAATTATGTCAGTAGAGACAAGGGGTGTGAAAGTAGTACTACGTAGTTCTGCACAATGCTAAGGAAACAAATTCAATGATCCACTTAGCTCTTTCCATATCTTGTGTGAGTTTTATGTTATAATATTGGTACTACATAGAAATATCTACAGAATGTTAAACCTGTTTCTCCCCTCCTATTCCTTTCCTTCTGCAAACAGCTCCAGTTCCAGCCTGCAAAACCCTTCTAGTGATAATGAAGAAAGAACTCATCTACTGGGTAGTGAAACATAGCCAGAAATGAGTTTGATTCTCTGTTTGTTATTGTAGTTTAACTTAGTGTTGAAGTGAGCGGGCTTAACAGTGTTTTGTTGTTGTGGTCTTGGGATACATGATCTCCCTAATGAATGACCAGTTGTGGTTTAGTTGGAGCTGCATCACTGTTTTGAAACACTAAACACTGACTGCCTTTCTTTTGGAAGTCCTCACGTGGATTGGCTGCACTGATGAGTAACCTTCAAATGTCAGCCTGTTTAATTGTATTCTGTATACAGTGTACCACTGTATGTGAAGAGGTGCATTTTTAAATGTCTGGCTACTGTACTTGAGCCTGCTGTGCATTACTCTCAGATAAAGCTACTATTTTGCTACTATGATTTTTCTCTATTCTTTTTTTAGAAGAAAGACTATCTTGTAATACCTTAACTGACACTGTAAAATTTTGAAACAGAATTTTGAAGTGGCAAAGCATTTAAGCATAATGCTGTTTTCAATAAAACAACTTCTTTTTTTCCTAAGTTCTGTGAATTTTCTTGAACAGGAAAAGTCTTTGTGTCTGCTAGCGTTTATAATATACGAAAGTGCCTGAAAATGAGAAGTAAACATCTCCATGCAGAATTGATTTCCAGTCTTGGAGGAGATGGGGTACTCCAAGTGTGCGTGCGTGTGTGTGTGTGTGTGTACGCATACATTCCTCTAACATGTGGAAGCCTAGGTTAGTCTGTGAGATAACTGTTTTGCTAGTAAATGCCAGCTGCAGTGTTTGTCCCAGTTGCCTGTGTAGTAAGTGTGTCTATCAGAAGTCTAGGGTCAACAGAGAGGAAAAAAAATCTCCTTCTAGATACTAAGCACAAAAGGTGAAGTGAACTGAGATATGGACATGCCTAGCAAACTGACTCTAGATTTTTAGTCTTCAGTTGTGGCATGAGTCTTAGTTTGTCCTTGAACCCAGAACCGGGCCCTAGAAGAGGTACTCTGTGCTATCCATTTGTCTCATAGATAAGGAAAATGGTTTACCCCTAGGTTTGCAATCAACTTTTTTGTAGTGAGTAGCCAGTGGAATTTACATGAAAAATTTTCTGCCAGAGCTCTTTTTTGGGTACTAATGAGAAAAACTGCTGTGAGAGAGCTGAATAGGGTGCCAAAAAGCAGAAAAGCAATAGCTTTCTGTTTGTGCCTGGTATTAGATCTTTCTGAAATCTAGAGTGTACCACTCAGCCTGTTTTAAAATGCCAATCCTGCCCTTGCTGTGGGTGAGGCAGGTGAGAGGGAACTGAGAAAACTAGGGATAAATGCAAAGGGTACAAGGTACAAATCCATAGAAATGAGATTTCATTCACTCTGAGAAATCACCTACTTTCCTACCTGATTTGTGCTGCTAGGAGTTGAAGTGGTAAGGATTTACAAGAACACAAATGTCACTGAAAATAATGAGCTGTCCTGCAGCCCACGAGCTTCTCCAGTTGTCCAGTAGAAAATTAACAGGTCTGGCACTACATCTTCTCTCTCCCTTCTTTCATGTTTGCAGTAGAAGTTAAAAAAACAAAAAACAAAAAACAAAAAAACAAAAAAAACCCCACAACCTAAATTGAGGTCCTGGTTTCCAGATCTGTTCTTCAGATTAACTCTCAAACCTCCTGCTGTGATTATCTAGGAGTCCAGGAACTATGGTTGAAGAGCAGTGGAATCTCCTATGGGAAACTGAGTGCTCCCATGTCTGGTGCTGTTATTCTGTCATCCAATGGCAGGTCTAAATACCCAGTTTGCTTTATTAGTGTAGTCGTACAGTCTAAAATTGTGAATAAATACAATGCATAAGTAAACTCATTTGGAGCAGTGCTGAGCTGGTGGTGGCACCATTCGCATCCAAACAGCAGTGCTGACCTCAGGGCCAGTTCCCTGCCCACACCCTACTAGATCTGCGTGTGCTTTTTTTTTTTTCCTCAGGTTTCCCAAACTGGCTTTCTTCTGCTGTGACCTGGGCTTACATTAACCTACCTTCCCACAGCAATGATGTGTTTGAATAGTTTGCTAATCTGGCCGGCAGTGTTTCTTCAACTGCGGCACAGCAGTGACTTCTGTATCAGTGGCGTAATGCAGATTGCTCAATGCTCGCAACTCTCTGACCTTTCGTTTTGTGAGGTTTTTGAGACATGGGGATTGTGTTGCATGGTGTTGACTTCCTAGCACTTCAAGGAACTCACAGGTTTCTGCGAGACCTTCCTTATTAAGTTCCCTGTCTTTACTTGCCCCTGTCCTCCTCTTGGGTGACTTCAGGTTTCAGGTATGGGGCTTTTGAGGTCTCATAGCTTTGCTGTGGTTTTGGTGCTGTCTGCTCCTGATGCCTGGGCCTCAGACAGCTATGTCACAGCTGCCTACAAGCAGTGTGCACTTGTCAGAGGACAGAGAAATGTCTGCTTCTCCTGAGGATGATGATGTTGATGGCAGAAATATGGATATTTTGGAAGCGGCTGTCAACAAAGCAGCAGGTAGGTATTATGACTTAATTTGAGCCATTCATTTTGGTAAATGCTTGTCAACTACGGAGAGGGGGGGAGATGTTGTCTTTTGTTTTTCTGTGTCAATACTAGGGTGCCTGTATTGTTGTGACTTCTGAAGATGGTATTTGTGGCTGGGTCTTTATGAGGAGAATAGTATATGCTTATCTTGAGAATATTCCAGACCCCCAGGTGGACTGCATTCCATGTACTGATTCTGAAAGGTATAGTCTTTGCTACAGAAGGGGAACAGTACAGTTGAGAAAAACAACTGCATTGAGGATTGCTTATGCATATCATTTAAAATGTCTTGGGGCAACTGTTAGAGGAAGAGAATTTAGACTTTGTTAGTTGCCATAGATAGCTTCAGACAACTTCCTTGATATTTTTTTTTCCGTAAATCTTTTTCGCTTTAATTCTTTTTCTGTGTGTGTATTAGTATGCTCATGAAGGTCAAGATTTATATAAAAGAAATAATGGCCATTTAATGTTAACGTATTTTACTTCCTTCAAATTAAAGTGTGATATTGTTCTGACCCAGTTCTTTTTGACATCACTGCATTATAAAGGGAAGGAAGCTCAAGTTTTATTTTTCCTTAATAAATTGTACCATTTTTAGTGGCTTACAAGGAGGCTGCGAGAAGATCTCTTTGGTCCCTCCAGCAGCCTGAATGGAGGTTGCAGTGAGAATGGTGTCTCTCTCCTTTCCTCAGGTAACAAGCGATGGAACAAGAGGAAACAGTCTCAAGTTGTGCTAGAGGATGTTTATGCTGGACATGAGGAAGTATTCCTTCATGGAAAAGGGTGATCAAGCGTAGGAATGAACTGCTTAAGTGTTGAAGAGATGTGTGATCAGTGCACTGAGTTTATTGATGAGACCTGGTAGTTCAGGTTGATGGTTGGACATGATGATTCTGAAAGTCTTTTCCAGCCCGGTGGCACTAAGATTCTATGAATTTATGAAAGATAATGGAGCACAATGTAGAAGAAACAAATTCTGAGCTACATCATGATAGCAGCTGAATCAAGAGCTGAAGCAGAATGCTAAGATCTCCTCAGATGTCAAGGTCACATCATTGTTCTACAGGACAGCAGCAAAAAAGAGAACTAGAAGGTGCAGAGATTAACTTTCACTATGAGGAAACTGCTGTGTTCCTCAGTTATTTGATTTAAGATAAAGCCAGAGTTTCAGCATTCTAAGCTTTGAAACACAAAACCGCTGCCTCCTGTTGAACAATGGAAAACAATTGTATGAAAAGCAACTAAACTGATTATTTTAGTGGTCTTTAGTTTTAGTTTTGGCATTTATACTGTTTTTGATGTCTTATTTCCTTCCCTCCATGCTGATTTGCCTGACCAGTACAGAAAAGACTGAGCTGTGCTGCCTGTGCTGGCAAGGAATTATTCCATCTACGTGGTTGTGAATATGGGGAACCAGAAGCCATGTAAGTTCAGTGATCCAAGGTAACCAAGAGTGATGGTTACTACCAGTACAATACCAACATTGTCTTTGATTCCAAAAGGAAACTGGTGGCTTGTTATCACAAGGTACAACAATTCCATGAAGTTCAGGAACTGGATGATAAGTGGGTAATGAAAAATGTGGAATAAAGGCTACTTCTCAGGCTTAAGTGTACTTGTACATAGAGTCGTTATTTAGCAGACATCAGCAAGGAAAAGTCACTCCTTTAAGATACCTTCACTCCTGCTCTTCTTTAATTAATAGCAAGTAATGAAATGAAATTTAATCAAAACTCTTAGGACCATCTATTTTTAGTGTTTATCAGTAGGAAGTAGCATGAAGCATTAAAACTTTAACGTCTTGAACTCCTGCTAAGTAGAAATCTCTTTCACTTCTGTAAATCAGGATCGCAGATATTTGTGCTTAATTCCTCTTGCAATGGTTTGAATTTTCCTTTTCAAAATTAAGTAACATGTTCACAAAACATATTCTCAATTACTTGTATTTAAGTGAATGAATGCTATAATTAATATTATTGATTCCAACCATTTGATTCCTTTTCTAAAATACTTTTCTGTCAACAAACAATACATCCTTTTTTGTGACAGAAACAGTTTAATTGCCCAAAGGATCCAGAATTTTTGACTTCTGATGCATCCTTTGGATACTTTGGCATCTTCACTTGTGCAGACATACTCTTTTGTAATCCAGCTATGGTTTTGGTGAGCACATTTCAGGTTGCCAACATTCTATTTTCAACTGCTTCTGTTAATAACTTTCCCACTTTTGTTGGTGATCCAGTTTCACTCAGGTATGGGAATGCATGTCAATTTTCTCTCAGCAAATGCACACGACTCTTCTTTGGGTACAAAAGGTAATATGATATTTATCTTGTTCGGAAGGAAAACATTTATATATTTGTAACTCTGTTGTCCCGACCTGAAATACCCATAACTTTTGGGCATACATACAAATGTAAATAGGATTAAGACTTCTACAAATAAAGAGGAAATCAAAATGTGATATATAGCAACTCAGAAATGTTTAAGATAGCTGGAGTACCTTTGGTGCCTTTTAAAGTGATAATTCCTGAGATTTCGTGTGTGATTGGTTCTTCATCTTCTGACTCACAGAAGTGGCGCTCATCAATGTTTTGTTCGTGTTAAGGCCCAAACTTTTTTTCTCCACTAGGTGGAAACATAGTGCTAAGCAATGCTCCTGAGAGTCTGGTAAACTACAGAAAGTTCTCTTTGCAGGCTCTTCACTGTACAGTTTTCTTGAAAGGATGGTAGAAGTAAAGCACAGATTTAATGTTTTCAGAATGAGAGAAACTTACTGGTGCTGCTAAAAAGTATCCTTAAAAATTACCCTTGAAATAAAAGCAAATACAAGCTGTACCTATTCTCAGTAATTGATGAGCGTAAGCCAGACAACTCATATTGTTTATAGATAGTTTTACTCTTGGCTTTAAAGATACATTTACATGAAGAACTTGCATAGGAATGTGACTTTTGGTAATTTAATTCTTTACAGGTAATGTTTTTTACTCAATAACATTAGTGTTCACTTTAATCAGAAGCACTCCTTTTTCAAGTGGATCTAGTGGATTTCTAGTGGAGCTAAACTTAAGAAGAAACGTACATCTTCAACTACTTAAATCCTATCTTACAGCATAGTGTACTAATTTTGTGACTCACAGTACAAGAAACATCAGAGTTCCTTTTACTTCTCATTGATAGCAAAAAAGCTTTAGATCAGGACTGTAGTCTGTGAAGACCTGATTTAGTTTCAGAACAGTCCAGTAGACATGTTTAGCTAGAAAAGTCTGCTTACTTGTGCTTTCTTTCAGATCAAAAGCTTACTGGTTTTGTGTGTGTGTGTGGGGGGGGGGGGGGGGGGGGGGGGGGGCGCCGCCCCCCCAGCGGTACTTATGCCCCAAATGGTCTGAGAGCATACTATTATAATACAAAAACAGGAAACAGTCACCTTCTGGTGACAGAACTGAGTTTGTGCCCTTGTCTGTCTCCTGACTATCTTTCTGCTGTTGACTGGAAGTTGTATGACAGCAGTATCAGACAGTTTCCACCAAATGAGAATTATTTCAGCGTAGTTGTGTACCACATTCTCTTATTTTTCACTGAACTCAACCTGAAGGAAATCATTCCATTTGCCAGAAGGACTTTTGTTGCCACCTGAGTTGCAAGATGTCAGACAAGCAGGAAGATGAAATTTCATGTACTAGGTGCCTTTGATAGACACATGTTGTTGAAGGAGAGTATTATGTGCAGGTAATAGTTTTCTATTTGGACAGCAGGAAGGTTGGAATATTCTATTTACAGACCCTTTGTATTTGTCCCATTTTTGATTGAGGTGGTTCAAGAAGAGACATTTTTAGGCCTCTTTCAAAACTACTTCATGAGACATGTTAACATGAATGATGTTGATCTCATTTTTCTGTTTATATTATGATAATATCATAGTCATGAAAGTCAAGACCCTGAATTGATCTTTGCTCTAACATGCTAAGGTTTCTCTTGTATGTTTATGAAAGGGAGAGAAGATGTTAGAGTTCTCACTGACTTCATATGGATGCTCTTCTCACAGGAGAGAGATATTTTCTGCTGTGGATTTTGCCACTGTGCTAATGTTATTTTCTAATGCATAATTATCTTTCAAAATGAAGAAACTAAATATGGATATAATGTTTATATCCACATGGCTTGTCAGCATAGTGGTTATTTTAAGTTTTTCTGCTAGGCTTCTTTTTTTTAATGTGTTAGATTTTTGTACCTTTCTTACTATCTTTCTGTATGTTTTCTTACTATCAACTTACAGCTCTTGTTTTGTGAAAGCTGACTGATATTTTTGCTTTTCAGTATCCTCTTCTGCACAGATATGCACTCCTGAAGTGTAGAAGCATAGAACTGAGCTTGTGTTGGTAGCCAGCAGTGACCACACAGACCAAGTTTGCCATGTTCTCCCTCAGCAGCATGTTTGGCACTAACTACATCTTTCTACAAGTCTTGTACGGTGGTGTGCAGCTGGCCCCTGGGGAATTTGAGGTAATAAGATACCCTTTGGAGTTGTCAATCATGTAGTATGAATGATTAAAAAGGCACTGCAAGACATGGAATTTAGTGCCCTCAATTTCTGTAAGTAGCTCAAGTTCAAGGCAGCTTTGTTTGTCTGGTTTTGCTAGTTGAATTTGTACAGCCTCTTGATCAATCCAAATCCCTCAACCCCAGACCGAATAACTGGAACTCTTATGGACTGATAGAAAATTCACAGATCAACCCATATGTCCACCTAAGTCTCTTAGAATAAAATCTTTCCCAAGACAGAAATATTGTATGGTTTCTATTTAGGCATAGTAACTCTGTATAAGTGATTCATACACATTGCATTCACACAGATTGCTATGTCTTTTTTCTAAGACATCTTTCAACCAGGTCAACATTAATGAGTATATTATTTTGTGTTTGTCATACAATAATATTGCTTAGTTGATGTTCCTTTTTTCTTTACTTTTCCATAACTAGATGCTAACTGATGGACCTCTGATACGCTGGTCTGGTACATCCTAGCCAGTTTTGAATGTAGTGCTCTTTGGGAGATGGTATGAAAAGGACCCTCTGCATGCTCCAAGCTTCACCACAATATCACTGCAGATGCTCTTAAGATTCTGCTTGTTTCTCTGGTACTAACTATCATATTAACTGATTTTAATTAATGCCAATACACACAATTATAATGGAAATTATTTCTTAAATTGCCCTAACAACATAGTCATCGCACATTGATTTGTGTACTTAATCTTGCAACAAAGTGAATTACTCTGCTGGACAGTTCTGTGTCTGTTTTTGTATGATAGCTTAGAATTGTCATAGACTTGACCTTGATCCCACTGGGGGAAGTAAATCCCGTTGACTTCAGTAGCATGAAATCCAGACCCAGAATAGAGGATACTGGCCCAATAACAAAAGATTTTTAACCATCTGAATTATTTTAGGGAGATGTATCAAAGTCAGTTCCACAACACTGTTCAGCCACATATCTGAGCAAGCCCCTTCCTAAACCAGATAAGAGTAATGAAAACTTTGAAGGCAGGTGGCCGAACTTTTAAGTTATCATCTACTTGTAAAAAGAAAACAAGAATATTGCTTCAAAATCAGATAGTCAGCTCAGCACTGTGTAATATGTTGGCATGCCATGCCCTAAATTGCAGTTGTGGGAGGCTACTTGATCTTCCTGGATACAGTTTTACAATGTGGAAAATCTCTGTTCCACAAAGCTATTGATAATTATCACCTTTTCTAAGCAGTTAGGTGGAGCTATAATAAAAATCCTGAAAAGGAGCAACTTCACAGGATGTATCAGTCTCCCAGATGAAATGGTTGCTGATACTGATGTGTCAAGGCTGCATGCAGGTGTTGGCACAAGCTAGCAGCATGAACAGATTACTTACCCATAGGCCAAGAGGGTGCACTGGATTACTTTGTGTGTACTGGCTAAGATTTTTATATGATGTAAACTCTACAGCTTATTTTTCAGGTTTGTTTTTGGAAGAAAAAAAAAGAAAGAAAACAACATTGTTTGCATTTAATCTGTTCAAAATAATAATAAAAAAAATTAGACTTGCAGGGCGTAAAATGCTTTGCGTTTGAACAAAATGATGTGGTAAAAATAAGATTTTACTTTGTAGCTGTATTAAATAGTAACCGTGTGCAATTGATATAGTGGAGGTGGAAAACACTGCTTGTTATGAAAAGGTACAGTGTCTCAGCATGTGTATCTATGCCACAGGACGTGGTATCCTGTTTCAGAGCCGTACCACAACTATGTGCAGTGGTTAAAATAGGAGGGGCTACTGAGCTCACTCAGCCTGTTCCTGCTGCTCTGCAGTGATTTCCTGGTTGAAGGAATATTCGTTCTCACAAGTTTTTCCACAGAACGATTAACTTTTCAAATGAAGAGTCATTTTCCAAGCAGTTTCTCTTAGTTCAAGAAAAGGAGCACGAATGTGTTGTGAAGGCAGACTGTCCCTACAGCTGAACTGATTTGGCACCAAATTGTGTTCTCTCTCTTAAAGGTAAGTAATCATGTAAATTCTGTCCTCATGTAGTAGCAGGAACTGGGGAAAGGGGGAGAACAGAGGTGTGAAAAATAGAGGGAATTCCAGTATAACCATCTTCTTACACTGCTTGTGGCCATCTATAGCTTGGACTGCTGTAGTTTTACAGGATTTGACTCGGTACATTTTATGTTGTTTATTTTCTTAACCTGATTATTTCCTTCTTCCTGGGTGAGCTCCCAGTTCTGCTGGCAGTTGACAGTGGTGCCAGCTGGCACAGCACCAGACACTCAGCCTTACTGCAGAAACCTCGTCCTGGCAGGGTGACTTCAGCCTTGCAGGCCAGTGCACACCCTGCCAGGGTGGTCATCTGTGTGGGTTGAATGTTTTCTTGGCTCTTGCTAAACAGGGGAGCATTTTCCACTTCCTCCTTAGACTTAGGGCTAATTGAGGCTATTGTGACACAATCTGTATTTCCTTTTATAACAACAACGAAAAAGCCTTCCAAACTACATTACTTTGCTTATCACTAAAATCTCTGTTGCTACCCTTCAGGGGCTTATATTCAAGGTTCCTGAATGAGCATGTTGTATCTGACATTGTACCTGGAGAAGTATGTAGTGATGAACATCAGCAGATGTGCATTGATGTTCCTAATGCTTGAAAGCACTTGTTCACTGTCTCTCTGTGGTGCTTGCATTCACCCAGAGCATTTCTGTCTTTCCTGAGATGCCTCTGCAATGGTGGCAGGCACCTTGCTCTGCTTTCCACTCAGCAAACCTTTCTGTTAAGTAATCATTTCCAAATGAAAATGCTGCAACTGTTAGAATGTAAAAAAAATGTTATGCAGAAAGGCATTTGAACTGAAGTTAAAAATTAAAAAGGAAGCACTCTGATCAATAAACAGAATGTTGTTGGAGGTAGGAAGGGTGAATTGTGGAACACGTGCTGCAGGGCCTGGTGATCTGTGCAGCCTTCTGTGTATAAGGCTTAAGCCAATGTAAATGGCAGAAGTGCATTGTAATCAGTGACAGAAACAATGTAAGAGAAAATTTGGATGCCTTTTTCTAGTCATATGCTTAATAACTTACTTAAACTTTGGCATTATTACACTTGGCTCTACCCACTGTTTTGTGACTGCCTGTGTCCTCTGCCAGCTTTTATTCTGAGTTGCAACATCCTCACCTTATGAAGTTGAACTTTCCTGTATATCACCAGAGACGCTTGATTCCAAGGTACTGCTTTAACAGGCCAGCACTTCTTCCCTCCCATGTTAAACTTTGACCCTCTTTTATTTTCTGTGTATGTTCCCTCTTCATTTCTCTGTGACTTGGAGCATTCAAGAAACTGCAAGGCAGCAGCCATGCTCCCTTCCCAGATCCTGGTACGTGCTGCAGTGCTTGCCCTGGCAGTCCTGCAGGCCCTGGCCTTGGACACCTTCATTGCAGCCGTGTATGAGCACGCCGTCATCCTGCCACGCACTGTTGACAAGGCTTCTCCTGATGATGCTTTGGCCCTGATGAACAGAAACATGGATGTTCTGGAAGGAGCTATCAAGGAAGCAGCGCAGCAGGTATGAAATGGATTATGAGTATTGTTGATTGGTGTTTTCTGTTCCCTCTGACTGTCCCAGGGGTGCCTTGATGGTGCCTTCTTAATGGAGCCTGTTGTGCCAGGGTGCCCGCATCATTGTGACTCCCGAGGATGGCATTTATGGCTGGGTTTTCACGAGGGACACCATTTACCCCTACCTGGAGGATATTCCTGATCCAGAGGTGAACTGGATTCCCTGCACTGATCCCACAAGGTGATTCTTTCTGTGGTGTTTGTGTGGTTTCAAACTGGTGCCACATGGAGTCATGAGCTCCCAACAAATGTCTAAGCACAACTAATGCATTTTACATCAGGGTACATTTCTATTTCATATTTCAGTATGATCTGAAGTTTTATTGCATCATAAAATTGACAAGAGAAAAAAAGATACTTCTAAAAGATACTTTTTGAAATAGATACCTTAAAGAGAAATTCAGACCACATACAGAATTCAGGTTGCTGAATGTGGCAAAAATATATGGGTTTTTGTTGCATTTTGAAAAGATTAGTACTAGGCTTTTATTTGTTTTGTCTATTTATTTTTGGTTTGGGTTTTTACAAATGTTATGACCATATAGGAGCCCGCATACAGTTTTTGTGAAAAGCCAAAAGCTCTCTGAAAAGTTAGTGACAGGTGATGAGATCACTAGTCAAAGTATGAATCTGTGAGTGATACAAACCCAGAATGTTTTAGTCTCTTTTTTTCCACAGCTGCGATAAGACAAGGTCCTGATTGATAGATCTTTTGTGCTGTAGAACATAATCTTTCCTTGTTCCACCAGGGACATGGTTACGTGTAGGTGAGCACCAGACTTCAGACCCATCCAGCGTGAGCTAAGTGCTCAGCTGTAGAAATACAGACATGGTCTGATTCTTGCACCACAGTGTTCTGCACCTATCCAAAGAGGAGGTGCTAAGACCATAAGATGAGCTCTGTGAGGATGTTCCTCAGTGGTTAAAAGAGGAATATTTGCATTGAGTGATGTGTGCTGAGAGAAGTGCAGGATGTGCAGCTTCTTGCTGGGACATAAACAACTGAAATATAAGGAGTCTTTTTCAATGACTGTGGTGTGGGGTGATGGCAACAAGTCTAAGCACATCTTTACTCCAGTTCTTTACACAGTTAAGTTTTGTGAAGGTGATTTGTATCTCTTCATTGTCTTAAGTCAGGATTTTCATTAGCATCCTTGCTGGACTGTAGTGCCTGCCATCACAGTCTTTCAGTGCCCTATTCCTCTGTACTATCTATGTATCTGGCATGACAGTCCTGCTGTACAGCCACCCTTTATGTTTGCCTGTCCTGCCATGACAGCTGGGACAGAGGTGCTGCCTGTGTGCCCTCAGTGCTCCTATGATGGACACCACCGGCACTATGTATTTTCTTAAGTATTTTTTTCTTTTTTTCTGGTCTGAAACTTGTTAGATTTGGTCGAGCACCAGTGCAGGAACGACTCAGCTGCATGGCCAGGAACAACTCCATCTATGTAGTTGCAAATATCGGGGACAAGAAGCCATGTAATTCCAGTGATCCCAAGTGCCCGAGTGACGGGCGCTACCAGTACAACACTGACGTTGTCTTTGACACAGAAGGGAAACTGGTGGCTCGTTACCACAAGGTAAGAAGTGGCCTACCAAACCTTCCAAAATGTCTCTATTTGACAAGGCAGTTTAATGCCAGTAAATTGTCCCATGACACATACTTATCTCTTATGGATTTTTGCTTTTAATTTAATAGAATCTTTCTGCTGCTGTGAAGTGTTGACACTGTTTGTATTTGCTGTCCTGTTTCTAAAAACAGACTAGAATGAAAACTGAGTGATTGCACAGTTCCCATGTTAGTTGATTCACTGCGTCAGTTTGTTAACTACTTTAGTGAAAACCCTGCTGCTTGAACAGCTCTAGTTTTCAGTGCCAGCTTTTCACCAGACTACTCCTTCATGTTCCAGCATTTTAAAATGTTCATTTGCATGCCATCTTATGTGCACAGTCTGATTTAAGGAAAAAAAGCCCTTTCCTATTATTTTTTTTGACGTGATGTTTAAGCACATTTTCAGCACAGTTTTTGTATAACTGGAATTATAAACCTGTGCTGAATGTAAAATGAGAAGACTACACTGAATCATTTGCACCTCATGAAAGCATATGTTTTCAGTTCTATGTATTTTCTTATGAGGTTCTTCTAAATTGTTTGGGGGCAGGGTGCCAGATGTCATGCTGCTGTGGCTAGACTGAAGTCAGTTGTTTACTTAATGTTCTTTGAACCCAGTACTTCAACTAATTCTTTGCAGGCAATGCCAAGATACTTGCTTGTGAGCATACTGGGTCAGAGAGACACTGCCAATACTGAGGCTGAACTCTGTGTGCCAGCTAGGCATGGTGCAGGAGCTAAGAGCCAAGTTCAGTAAATTTGAACTCATTTTCTGGCTCGTTTACCTGTGTTTATTCTCTAAGTTGCTTGTATATTAAAGGGCTCCCTTATTTAAGAGGAACCCAAAGGACGAATGAAAATGCTGCAGAGCTGAAAGGGTCATACACTTGGATTCTTCTGTCAGTTGAAATCATATACCTCTTCCCTGTCACCACAGCCTCTAACTTCTCTGTTTTTTGCTGTGCTGTCCTGTGCTTCCTCTTGATACTGCTGTGCTTCCTGTTCATACATGCATCTCCACATTGAGATCACCAACCCATCAGTTGCTCTGAGATTCTCTTCCATTATTATTTCTCTGAAGTGTGTCTTTGGATTCAGCAGTATTTTAAACTTAGGTGAAGAGATTATTTTTATGGGAGCTTGTGGGTGGCTGACACATACAGAGTAGCAGATAGCCAGATTTTTTTTCTAGTTAGGTGCCAAGGCAACATATATTTCTCCATATCCATCTTTGGGGCGCTATGGTGATCGTTGTATTCCAGCTTGACTTCCTACATGTGAAGCATTCTAACATTGATTAAAAACTTTCTCTGGTCATTCTGAACAGTTTTGCAAAATGACTCCAAGTTTCTGCATCAGGTACCTTTAACTGGTTTCTCTTACTATTCTTTCCCTTGCAGTATAATCTGTTTATGTCAGAAGCAAATCAGTTTAATTACCCAAAAGAGCCAGAAGTCATCACCTTTGAGACTCCCTTTGGGAAGTTTGGCATTTTCACTTGCTTTGACATCCTTTTCTGGAAGCCCGCCGTGGTGCTGGTGAACGAGCTACAGGTGGACACGGTGCTTTTCCCAACAGCCTGGATGAATGTCTTGCCCTTTCTGACTGCTGTGGAGTTTCACTCTGCATGGGCTATGGGCATGGGAGTCAACTTCCTAGCTTCCAATACTCACAACACCACCATGTCTATGACAGGTAATTCATTTTAATTCCTTTGAAAAATCTTTTTAATTATGAATCTTAATTCCCTGTTCTGCAAAGAACATAATGCAAAGGAATATTATGTGTTTGTCTGGAAGGATTTAGTCTCTGAATTTTAAACTTTGTAAACTCTTTCCCTACCGCTCCATATAAGACCCAACCAAACTTGTGATGCTTTCTTTTCTTTTCCTTAGCTTCCTGGGAGTTCTCTTTCTTTCTTTGTTTCCAAACAAATTGTGAAGTACTACCACTTCTACCTGAGTTCCTCAGTGATTAGCATTACAGATTTTCTTTGATTTTTCTCCATCACTTAGGACTCGTCAGATGTGAATTTCCCATGTATGGAGGAGTCTTCATCTGGTATAAACTGGGCTGGACAGATGCTATCCCTTTTGGTGCTCATGAGAATGGGCTTATGATATTGGTCTATATGGTGTTTTGAGTGGTTTCACTCAGTGGTTAATCTTTTTACATCGACTTGCCAAGAATGAAGGAATGTTCAAGTGACTCTGCTGCATGCAGAAGAGAACTGAGGGGTGCTAAATGCAGTACCATAAGGTGACACTCTGCCTTTCAGCTACATCAGACAGACCTCATGCAGTGAAACAAATGCTACCTTTTTCCAAAGTCTGATCTCTGAGTACTGAGTGGCTAATGGTTACATTTAGCGAGAATTCTGTAACGTTTATACAATACTGGACAAGCTAGCAATGAAAATAATTGAAAGGGCAATATGAAATGTTTGAACTATTTTAGATTAAAAATTCCACTCTCCACAGGGAGCGGTATTTATGCACCAGATGGAGCCAGAGCATATTACTACAATATGAAAACTGAGGATGGGCATCTCCTCATTGCTGAACTGGATTCACACCCTCGCCTTTCTACTGCCTTCCCTTCTGCTGTCAGCTGGAGCTCATATGCTTCAAATGTAGGAAGCTGCTTACCAGATGAAAATGATTTCAGCGGACTTATCTTTCATGATCGGTTCACTTTCACTGAGCTCTCTAAGCCTGAGGGGAATGTCACCGTTTGCCAGAAAGACCTCCGCTGCCACTTGAGCTATAAGATGGCAGAGAAACAAGAAGATGAAGTTTATGTGCTGGGTGCTTTCGATGGGCTTCATGTTGTTGAAGGACAGTACTATCTGCAGGTAATAATTCTTTGAGGCATCACTAGTCCTATTTCACTTTTCTTCATAGTGTCCATAAACATCGATTAGCTTTAAGCTGGAGAGCTAACTGTAAGGACAAAAGGAAAGCATTAACCTTTCTTACTTTACTTTCTGTGCTGCAGCTGCTAATACAAAACTGTGACAAAGGATGCTGACTTCACTACATGGTCATGTATTACAGAATCATGGTGTGGTTGAGATTGAAAGGTACCTCTGAAGGTCACCTGGTCTTAGCCCCCTGCTCAAGCATGGCCGCTTGGAGGAGGTTGCCCAGGAGCATATCATAGAAACATAGGATCATAGAATATCTCAAGCTGGAAGGGGCCCACAGGAGTCACTGAGTCCAACTCCTGGCTCCACACAGAACCACCCAAAATTCAAACTCAATGGCTGAGAGCATTTTCCAAACGCTGCTTGAACTCTGGCAGCTTGGGGCCATCACCAGTGCCCTGGGGAGCCTGTGCCAGTACTCAACTGCTCTCTAAGTGAAGAACTTTTTCTCAGCCTGACCCTCCCCTGACACAGCTTCATAATATCCCCTCGAGTTCTATCATTGTCACCAGAGAGCAGAGATCAGTGCCTGTCTCTCCTCTCCCTTTGTTGAGGAAGCTGTTGGCTACCACAAATTCTCATTCTCCTCTTCTCTTAAGATGTCCAGCTGGTTTTGAAGATCTCTAAAGAGGTGTAGACTCCACAACCTCCATGGGCATCCTGTTCCAGTACTCCATCACCTGTACAGTAAAGAAGTTCTTCTTGATGTTCTGATGCAACCTCTTATGTTCTAGCTTGTACCCATTGCCTCTTTTCCTGGCACTGGACACCACTGAAGAGGCTTGATCCATATTCTTTGCACTTTCTTTTATTTATAGACATTGATGAGATTTCCCTTGAGCTTCCTCTTGTCCAGGATGGCCAGTTCCAATTCTCTCAGCCTTTCATCATAGGAAAGTTCCTTCAGTCCTTTCATCATCTTGATGACCCTACATTGAATTCTTCCCAGCACATCTAGGTCTCCTGCACTGGTGGGCCCAGTAGACATGTAGACATGTGATTCAATGCGATTCTACAGTATTCAACAGAAGCTGGATGGAGAATATCTAATTCAGAATTCCCATGGACTACCAGCCCTCCTACTGAAGTATCATTAGCAACATGTACACCTACCATTAATGTGTGCAGTTGCACAATGTACCTTTGAGGAGGAGAGCTTTGTTTCATTTGTACAAAATTTCCATTCACAAACTTGTTAAGTGTTATTAAGACTTGTGAGAAGGGAATCTTTAAACAAGAGAATTGGAAGCTGGAAGAATTAGTGGAAGTCCCACTGGTCTGCAGGGACAAAGTAAGGTGCTCTGGCAGTGCTTACATCAGAAACTGAGGTTATTTCTAACTATTAAAGTGCAAGTCTGGTATACCTTTCAATTAGGTCAAGGGGTGAATGAATAAGCTATGGAAGAGATTCTGTGACAGTCATCTACTCCAATGCATACCAAGTTTAATGACACAAGGCTTTCATAACTGAGTGTTTCCCTTTTGCTCAGTATGTTTCCTTTTTGCCTTCCTGACAGATATGCACACTGCTCAAATGTAAGAGCACGGACCTGAGCACGTGTGGGGAGCCAGTGGAAACTGCACAGACCAAATTTGCCATGTTCTCTCTCAGTGGCACATTTGGCACTAACTACGTCTTTCCAGAAGTCTTGTAC
Source organism: Lagopus leucura (assembly GCF_019238085.1). Classification (NCBI taxonomy): domain Eukaryota; kingdom Metazoa; phylum Chordata; class Aves; order Galliformes; family Phasianidae; genus Lagopus; species Lagopus leucura. Next base: position 47,179,253 of record NW_024962252.1, on the reverse strand, counting down.
AGCGGTGTGCAGCTGGCCCCTGGGGAATTTGAGGTAATGGTACACTTTGGAGCTGATTCATGCTAGATTCTCTGTGGACTAATAATGGCATAAACTATGTCACAACAAAGTGAACTCTTGTAGTGATAATCAAACGTATTTAATACCATTTAATGAAGTCAGTAGTTAATGTAAGTGGTATGGTCTGATGTACCTTCTTGTTTTGTGACATCTTTCTGAGCTCTTCAGCTGTTCATATTAGTATTTCTCTAACTATATCCTTCTGTTACTTTTTCCAATCAGGTACTGAAGGATGGGCGTTTGATAAGTAAGTCCACACCAACAAAACCAGTTGTCACTGTGACGCTTTTTGGACGGTGGTATGAAAAGGATTCTCTGAAACAAGATCCACAACCGACTGCCTCCCTATGATGTTACCATAACTGAAGGTGTACACTAACAATCCCATGTCTAAATGAGCTGCATTATTCTCTACCAAAATAATCAGGATTATGTTTCTAGTGATAGGATCAGAGGGAATGGTTTCAAGCTACAGCAGGGGAGATTCAGGCTGGACATTAGGGAGTATTACTTTTCAGAAAGGGTGGTCAGGCACTGGAATGGACTGCCCAGGGAGGTGGTGGAATCACCGACCCTGGGGGTGTTCAAGGAAAGGCTGGATGTTGTGTTGAGGGACATGGTTTAGTGGGAGCTACTGGGAATAGGTGAACGGTTGGACTGGATGATCTTGAAGGTCTTTTCCAACCTTGGTGATTCTATGATTCTATGATTCTTCCTGTTGCACAAACTTTTTAATGCGTTCCAATTAATAAAAATGCAGTTACTTTATTGATACCATTTATTAAGAACTATTTCTATATTACAATATTAGTAGTCTTTTATTAATACAAATTAGTAGTTGTATTTCCCTCTGTTTTCTGTATTTTGAATTTTCTAGCCCTCAGAAAACCTATATTTTTGGCCAGAGGATAACTTCTTCTTAAAATAACTTTGCAAATTTTATAATTGCAAATTATTTTGAGACCAATAGATAAAGCAGTAAGAAATATGATAAATGGCAGCTTTCTACGAAAAAAAAAGCTCAATAATTATATTTCTCTGGTGTGCAATTACTAATGCTGACTTATACAGGTCTTTTTTTTTTTTAACCACAGTTACACGTGATTTTTTTCTCCTATTTGTGCTGTTTTGGTTTTGTTGTTTTTTATGTTGTCAACACACATTGTTGGTACGTTGCAGCACAGGACAGTCCATTGTGAAGACAGAGCAGGAATTTCAGTCAACATGTCAACTCTGAACCAAAGCCTGATGCCTCTTTTTGTACACAGCTGCCTTTGAATGATCACTTCTCTGAAATCTCTGTTGAATAACTTGAGACTGAAATCTTGGTATATTCTGCTTGCTAGCTCTGAACAAGAGTTTGTTAAGGGCTGCTGATTGTACCGTATGCAGTGCTGGAGATGTCTGTAGCCACTAATGAGGTCACCAAGTGCCTAGTTTCATGTAACAGCTTCTTCCTCCCCTCTTCTCGATTTCTTTCCGGTCACGTAATGCTGGAGTATGTGAAACAAGCCTTCTTTGCTGCTTCATGAAATTGCTGGGTGGTGCTGCCCTGCAAATTCATTTACTGTTGGGACTGGGAGATCAGCTACTCCATGAGAAGGGTCTGTTTATGTCTTTGCTTCTTTTTCCTTAGTGACCTGTGCCTTGCTGCTGCTGCAGGACCCTTGTAACCTTCCTTCAGTGTATCGCTCTGTCTCTCTTTGTGCATCTCTCCCTATGGCTATGTCTTTTAAAAGGGTCAGGCGCCCCTGCTAGTCCCAATACCTCTTTCTTTTTTCCTCAAACTAGGCACCATTCCTGGTTCTTCGGTTATGGAGATGGTGAGAAGTCAGAAATGCAAATACTATCCAGACTCCAACACTGATTATCATTGATGAGTGCTGTGTGAACCCTTACGCTTTTAAATGCAAATAAATATTCACATGTGATATGACATAATAGTGTAGATGTGCTTATCAGAAACCATCTTCCCAGCCCCACCCCTGCGCCGCATCCTCTGACTCATGGAATCTCAGCATCCGTGCTGCTGGAGCCACCCTCTGTAAAAGTCTTGTTCACTTTTAGAGTCAGAGGTTGCCTGACTGCAGACAGATCTCAATCTGGCAAGGGATTATTCAGCCTCATCCGCTTCCCAGGTGGACAAATAATGCATACTCTGTTTTTGTCCCCTGGAAACCTGGGTCACGTTTGCAGCTCTCTCCCGGGGAAGGGCCTGGATTTAAAGGATGCAATGGTGTGCAAGGAGGTTTCATCTTGCAGTGCAACAGGAATCCAGGACTGTGGGGCAAGTCTGGAAGGCAGTTCCTTCAGGGCTTCTCTCTGCTGATACAAGTCCATTAGCTAAGACACAGGCAAGTGCCTTGTATTCTGGATTTGATTCTAGGCTGTTGCTGTCTGGCTAAATACATTTCTATGTCAAATACTTTCTGACAGAAGATTGGAATAAACCATTAAATTCTTTTTGTTCGTGCATAGCAATTACAATCGTGAAATATGTTGCTGTGCCAAGTGAGGCAGGCCTACAGAATGAAATCCTCTGCAAATCTACCCATTCATATGCATACCAACTCACTACGCATGAAGATGACTACAATAAACTGTTCTTCCAGGTCAGTGTATCAAAACAATTGTTTTGATTTCTATTGACTTCAATTTCTATGCCTGACAGCTAATTCAGAAACAAAGGAGGTAAGAAACCGCAGCACCCAGATACAAGGGACTTATGTGCACGTGTAACTTAATCTTCAAGATTTCCTACAGGATGGTCTGTAGATCTCACCATAGCAGGGTGCAACAGGCAAAATGTAGAAGTTACGGCTCCCAGGCGTGACTCTTCTCTAGCAGAGATCTCTTTTCTAGGGAAGAGAGATCCTCAGAGCTCAGTCAGTAAGCAGTGTGCAGGCCTGCCCAGGCTGGCATCCCTGCTGCAAGGTGGCCCTGAGCCGGGAGCAGCTGGGCTGTGCTCAGATGGCAGCACTGATGGCCTGTGGCCGTGCCTGCACCCAGCAGGAATGTGTCCAGGAATGTGTCAGTTCCGGGCTCTGCTGTCATTTCCCAAACTCCTGCAATCTGGGTTTGCTTTGAATGCCATGCCTGAATAGTTCATTCATCTGACAGGCGATATGTTTTTTCAGCTGCAGCACAGCCAGCAGGATTGCTCAATGCTCACAGCTCTCTAGCCTTTGATGTTCTGAGAGTTTCAGGAAACGGTGTCGGCTTCCTAGAACTTGGGGAATTCACAGATTTCTGCAAGACCTTCCTTATTAAAGTTCTCTGTCTTTCCTTACCCCTGTCCTCCTGGGTGACTTCAGGTTTCAGGTATGGGGCTTTTGAGGGCTCACGTCTCTGCTGTGGTTTTGGTGCTGTCTGCTCCCTGGCCAGCTACATTGCAGCTGCCTACAAGCACAATGTGCACTTGTCGGAGGACAGAGAAATGCCTGCTTCTCCTGATGAGACCTTGTTGCTGGGCAAAAATAAGAGTTCTGAGTGGAACTGCACAGTGAAAAGGAAGATACTGTCAGGGTGGCGAGTCTATTCCTTGATGCCTTGCTGAGCAGTCTGTATGAATAGCAAGATTACTTTCCTTCCTCAGAGACATACCTCAAGTTGGAACATCAGAATTTTTATGAAGCATTTGGAGCTATAGTAGAAATGTGCCTTTCCAAAATATTCTGCAAAACATTGCTCTTCGTGAGGAATAAAAATTGTTTTGTATGATCAGTTTGAAATTGCTCATTGTGCAAAAACGTGCTTTTAATAAAATAGCAAAAATAAAAAATTGTATGTTAATTTATTTTCACAGAACAAGTGAATATTTTAGCTCTAGGCAGAAAGGTGAGAACAATTCAAGGGTTAGTTTGTACTGCAGTGTGTACAGATTGTACTTCCTCATCTTATGCAATAGGAGCTTACTTCCAAAACAAGCTTGTTACAATCTTTACTCCTCCTCCTCCTATCTGCTTTATATTCCTATGCGCGCACTAGTAGCAACAAGGCAGTAGCCATGCTCCCTTCCCAGATCCTGGTACGTGCTGCAGTGCTTGCCCTGGCAGTCCTGCAGGCCCTGGCCTTGGACACCTTCATTGCAGCCGTGTATGAGCACGCCGTCATCCTGCCACGCACCATTCACAAGGTTTCTCCCGATGATGCTTTGGCCCTGATGAACAGAAACATGGATGTTCTGGAAGGAGCTATCAAGGAAGCAGCGCAGCAGGTATGAAATGGATTATGAGTATTGTTAATTGGTGTTTTCTGTTCCCTCTGACCGTCTCGGTGGTGCCTTCTTAATGGAGCCTGTTGTGTCAGGGTGCCCGCATCATTGTGACTCCCGAGGATGGCATTTATGGCTGGGTTTTCACGAGGGACACCATTTACCCCTACCTGGAGGATATTCCTGATCCAGAGGTGAACTGGATTCCCTGCACTGATTCCACAAGGTGATTCTTTCTGTGGTGTTTGTGTGGTTTCAAACTGGTGCCACATGGAGTCATGAGTTGCTCCTAAGAACTGCTGATTTTTAAAATCTCTCAAAAATCGACTGTATAAATGTAATGCATCAGAAAGAACCCTTATGTAAATGGTAGTTAGAACGTGTAAGGTAAAAAGCATTTGAGTCTGCCTTAATTTTGAAAATTAAAAAAGGAGGAAAATGAGGAAATTTTGGCAGCATCGTTATTTTGAGAACATGCAAAAAGCTTATCACTTCAGACTGCTTGAGGAAAATCTTCTGTTGCTTCTCTTACTGTAAGCTAGTAAATTATCATGGCTTCAGCAGAGATGAAACAAGATGATTCGGAACTCAGCTCACGTGTCTGGGGTGATTTCTAAATCAAATTGCATAAAATATTTCTCTAGATCTGAAATAACTGCCTTTTAGAGATCTAACTGCTTGCACAGTCTGTTGTGGCATACTGGGCTACTGTGAATGTCTGTCTTACAAAGGTGGAGCTGGAGGGACACAAAAGGGACCAGGGTTATCTCTAAGCCAAGCTTTTGTGTTCTTCTATTCTGGGAGTTTATTAAGGGAGATTTCAAGAGTCAAAAGGTCTGTAAAAGTTGTGACCACTCTTTCCCAATGACTTACAGCCTTAAACAGAGTGAAGAGTCTTAATAAAAGGTCTTTTGAAGTTGAGAATTAGATTTCCCTAAAAATTAATGTTTGTTTTAAGTTTCTATCTGTATACTGGCTTATTCTCTCATTTGGTTTCTAAAATTATCCATAGCTTTGTATGTCCACAGCTAGGTATCTTTATGGCCCCTTCCAACCCAAGCCATTCTCTGATTCTATAATTGTTTTTCCTTTTTGTCAAAAATCTCTTAGATTTGGTCGAGCACCAGTGCAGGAGCGACTCAGCTGCATGGCCAGGAACAACTCCATCTATGTAGTTGCAAATATCGGGGACAAGAAGCCATGTAATTCCAGTGATCCCAAGTGCCCGAGTGACGGGCGCTACCAGTACAACACTGACGTTGTCTTTGACACAGAAGGGAAACTGGTGGCTCGTTACCACAAGGTAAAGAAAAGCTTTGTCATCACACTGTAACTAACTGTCAAAATACTTTTAATCTCTAGGGCACAAATTTCAGAAGGTTTATAGAATTAGATTATTGTAGAATGACAGTCAGCCCAGGACAATCCAATGGAGGGCTCCTGCAGCTAGAGGAAAGAGCAGACAAGCACTTGGCAATATTTAAGAGCTATTCTCATGAACACTATGGCTGCAGAAGGCATGCTATCAAACAGCTCAAGGCTACATTAGCGATAGCAAACTAGAATGAAGAGTGATGTATTCAGTCATCATCTCATTCAGTTAGATAGTCTTTGGCGTAGTTTTGAACAGGTCAGACTTTTCCCAAGTGATGTCTTGGCAGCAGGTAGCAGAAAGCCCTGGCTTGACACTGCTGCCAGTAGGCAGAAGGAACAAAGTCCGTCCTTTCTCAGTAGACCTCTGGGATGAGGATCTTACTTACTTTTGCTCCCTATCTTCACTGAGCCTTTTCAGGAGATCTCCAATGACTATGAAGGAGATGTCCAATGACATTTGAGTCAGGATGCCCACCTTGACCTGAAGGAAACTCAACTGTCAGTTTTGCTTTAATCTCAGACACTAAAGTGGCATTCTGTAATCTTGCCTTATTTTTATTTCCTAATATGTCTTTTTCTTTGCCTGCAGTACAACCTGTTTAGACAAGAAACTCAGTTTAATTACCCAAAAGAGCCAGAGTTCATCACCTTTGAGACTCCCTTTGGGAAGTTTGGCATTTTCACTTGCTTTGACATCCTTTTCCGGGAGCCCGCCGTGGTGCTGGTGAGTGAGCTACAGGTGGACACGGTGCTTTTCCCAACAGCCTGGATGAATGTCTTGCCCTTTCTGACTGCTGTGGAGTTTCACTCTGCATGGGCTATGGGCATGGGAGTGAATTTACTGTCAGCAAATACTCACAACACCATCATGTCTATGACAGGTGAGTTGCTTTTTGTAAGGAGGAATTGTCTTCTTCTACAGGATTCAGAACTGGGAAAAAATTAAAAATCATGAAGTCTCTGGAAACTAGTATGTCAAGAAGAGTAAAAATATTCTTTGTGTTGTATTGGATGGATGGCACAAACATTCAGCTAAATATTCACCCTCTTTCTTAGAAGCAGAATTTTTCTGTTTAGAACTTACTCAAAAATCAAATGGAGAAAAAAGTATTTTAAACAGAGCTAAAAACGAAAAAGTATTTCTGCTTTGTGTTGAATAAAAAAATTCAGGTTTCTGTTGCTGCTCAAGAATTAGAAATGGTATGTTTTGGCTTGAGCTGAACAGATAGCTACTGCGATTTTTTTTCTGTAAGCTGACAAAACATTTCCATAGTTGCCATTATCTGTAACTATTCTCCAAAGCAGAAATGAAAGCCACAAAGGAACATTTTTGTCTGTCCTAAGTGCACTGAGTTTTATCCACAGCTTTATGTTTCCTTCTTTGAAAAGTAATTATGCCCCGGGACACCTTCTTTGGCAAATATGTTTCTTGCAGAGCACTAATTTATATAAAAATTAATAGCTTTATAATAGTTTTAATAAAGTTTTTTTCTTCTTAAAAAGCATGACCTTGTGTGAAATTGCCTTTGGAGGCTCATATTCAAGATCCAGTGAAGCACAAAAAGGTGCTTCTCTGAATTTTAGGTCATTTTTTTTTACACTGTGAAGTGTACTTTAGCGACTCTCTGCTTTAAAATTCTTTCACAATTCTGGTTAATATATTGACTGAAGACTGCTTCATGTGGTACGGGAACTGCTGAGTCACGGCCTGAACCTGTGATTGATCACCTAAGGCAAGCAATGAGTCAGCCACAGGAGCACAGGTGAAGGCAATTCACCTGTGCTGCCGGAAGGGGTGGAGCCTGGCTCCATCTCTCCTAGACCCATTTAAGAGCTGACTACCAGTGGAGAAGGATCTCCTCTGGAGATCCACTCTCCTGGAGTTTTGTAAGTGAGCCCAAGATATGGGTAAGCTTTCTATCTATTCTCTTTTTGTAATCTGCTTTGCCTAACATTCTTGTTTATTTTGTAATTGTAACATCTTAATATTCATTGATTACACTCATGTTTACACACAGTACGCTCATGAGGCACCCGTGGTGGTTCACTCATCAGGTGGCGGTGACCCTGGGTTCCATGCATGTTGTTTGCAGGCAGCGGGCTGTTCACACCCCAAGGGCCGGCCATGTACTACTACAACAGCAAGACAAAGGAGGGACGTCTCCTGGTAGCAGAGCTCAGCGCACGACCTCGTCTTTCTCCTAACTATCCTGCTGCAGTCAACTGGAGCTCATATGCTACAAGTGTCAAAAACTATTCAGGAGAAAATAAGACCTTTTCAGGAGCTGTCCGGCGGGATATATTCACTTTCAGTGAACTCAAGCACAAAGCTGGAAATCACACAGTCTGTCAAAAAGACCTCTGCTGTCATTTGACCTATCGGATGTCAAATAAAAGTGAAGATGAAGTTTATGTACTGGGTGCATTTGATGGGCTTCATGGCTCTGTCATAAAATACCATTGGCAGGTAATTTGTTCAACAAGAATTAGTGTAACTATATGCCAAAATGAATGAAAAATTCCAAAACATTCATTTGTTTTTGCATCAGAAGAAGTTTTCTTGTTATTAAACACAGCTCTTGAGTATGAAAGCTTACTGTATTTTACTTTTCTGTGTCCTCTTCCCCACAGATATGCACCCTGCTCAAGTGTAAGAGCACAGACCTGAGAACGTGTGGACAGCCAGCAGAGACTGCACAGACCAAGTTTGCCATGTTCTCCCTCAGTGGCACGTTTGGCACTAACTACGTCTTTCCAGAAGTCTTGTACAGCGGTGTGCAGTTGGCCCCTGGGGAATTTGAGGTAATGGCACACTTTGGAGCTGTTTGTAGATATTCATAGTCTACACAGAACAGTGATGAGAATTTGACCTGTAGAAAGTAACTAAGCAAAGCAACATTTGGCTATTAGACTTCACTCCTCTTTACTTTCATCTGAAAATGATTTAGTGGGCTACAATTTAAAACAAGCAAACAAAAATTTGCTGCCCTGGTCAGGTATATAGCCTGCATCACTATGTGTGAATAACTAACGAGAACATACAAAACAGTTACTGCCCTTCTCACATTCTGAAGAGATGGAGAAATGATCTTTATTACAAAAATGGAGCTGGAGGGAGTTCTGAAGACTTTCTGGAAATGTGGGAGGGCAATTGCAGCATGACATTTTGATTGTCTGAGCTCTATTCCAGTGCCTGAAGTGCAAGAGTATTTCCATGTGCAAGATAGAAGATTCACATTCTTTTAATTCTTGTGATTGTCTTTAAAAAGTACTGCATCAAGTTATTTGACCTCAGAGACTTATCCTCTCTGTACCATGAAGTAGTGTTACTCTGTTATTGGATATTAGTATCATCCTTTCTCTATTCAACTAGGTACTGTCTGATGGACGTCTGCAAAGTAAGAATGGCACATCAAAACCACTCTTAACAGTGACGCTTTTTGGGAGGTGTTATGAAAAGGACCTGCCTCATCCCCTGCGAAGCTTCCTGTGATGTAACTCCCTAAATGTTAATCAATCAGCATAGGCAGGATGAGAATTTCCCACAGTGATCCATAAGCTTCTCATGATTTGTAACAGTTATCCTGTATCATTCATATCCTTCAATCTTATTCTTCTGCTTAGTAGCTGGGGCAGATGAGTTTATTTAGAAGATCAGTGGTCACTCTATTGTGGACCTAGATCAACAGTACACTACTGTACTAGTGCTTGAGCCAGTGCATTTGTTATATTCTGTCATATGAAAACTCTGATTAGAAATTATTATACTTTTCAAAAATATAACATAGGTTGCCAGAATAATCCTAGTCATAAGACTGATGCTGAGATGTGTGGAATGTGTATTTGGCCACCTTTCTGCCAAATGAATCTTCCCCAAAGAAGTTTCTCTGTCCCTTCTGGCTCTTCCTGTTTTTCAGACTAGAGGAGCACTAAATGTCTGTGTCCCTCAACTTTATGTGCCATTCACCAAGGCCTTCCTAATATTCAGTGGGACTCAGCCATTCTGACCAAGCTACTGTACTATGAAACAAAAAACAGATTTGAAATGGTTTTAGGTGCAATCTCCATGCAGTTTTTCATGATCCACACAGTCAGTGAGTCTGCTCCATAAAGAACCTTCAGTTCTACGGTCCTGCACTGCTTTGCATGTGTGGCATACACATGCTAGGTCCAATGCATTTCAGATCACACTTACCTTATAAGTGTAGTACATCATTCCTCTGGATATTTGGAAAATTTCTTCAAAACTGTGAAAATGTAGGAAGTGGCAATGTTTTAACCATACATGTAGTGTAAGAAATGTGCATTATCTGGGACTTCTAGTGATGGCACATGACACTTGGTAGCCCTGGGCTGGCTTGTATCTACCATGTTTTGCAGCAAACAGGCCTTGTTTGACCACATATGCCTTAGTGTGATCCCTGCTTTAACATTAATCCCACAGTCTTTTACATGTATTGTTCTTCACATCCCTGGCATGCGGCATGCACCGTGTTTAGCATCCATTTGCCCTAAATGTGGCACATAAACACTCCGTGGCTTCCCACCTCAAGCTCACCAACATTCATTATCCAAAATTTTTTTTAACCATACGAGTTCTGTTTTCTTTGTGCTGTTGCTTCTCAGTACCCAGGTTTGGAGACTTCTTTGAGGCTTTGTTTCATCCTGGAAAGAAAACAGCTGAGCTTATAACCAGAGGAGGGGCCATGCAATTTGGGAGCAGTTATTCAAACATGCAGGGCCTCAAGGTTGTGCTTTCCAGTGGCTCGTCCAGCACCTCACCCTTTTCTTGCCTGACTTGTGGTTGTAACCTGGAACAGCCATCAAACAAATCTTGGTCAAGAGAGAGTATGACTTCCCAGTGGCAGTACTAATCCTACATGGCTATTGGTTGTGTAACAGGTATGGGGTCCCGAATTTCAAGACACAGAAGGCCATGCTGATGAGTGGGAGCTCATCCCTGCTCCCCAAGCCAGTCTAGTACACTCCAGGGGCCTCTTACCTGGTTTGTATTGGGCAGCAGTTTGGGAAGGGCAAACAAGTACAAACGTGCTGGTTTTGAAGGTTTGTGTTGTCATTCTGATGACAACATAGGTCTCTTGGTTTTCACTGGAGTCAACTGCCAGGCTTGTATAATGAAAAGAAGAGCAGCCAAGAGCAGCATGTGGATGTAATTTGAGTTTTGTTTTTCTTGCCACAGTCAAATCTCTTGATTAAAGCTTGTTTTTTTCAGTGGTTGGTATCAATAGGATTACTTTTTAATTCTTTTCCCATCCTTCCCCTTCCACACACACAAAGGAAGAATCTGGGGTCATTTTAGGGATTATCAGTGTCATTCTCAAAAGAGAAGTCACTTTACTGGTTGCTGGTTCTCTAAATCCTGAGTATTGTGTGCACTCCAAATGGACACGGAATTGATAAAAATCTTTCTAAAGCTGGAGAGGAATACAGACAGGATTGAACAAACGGTAGACATTCAGCTTATTATTTATTCCCAGGCTTATCTTTCTCACGGCAGGTTTGTCTAGACCCTGTGGAAAGTAAAGTGCCTGCTGTTATTTCAGCAGGCATTATTTGTTGAGCACAAATAATAAAATGAACTTTTGGCCTACATCCTTGCTATTTTACTTAGATGTTTTTTAGGATATACTCTCCAGTCCTTGTTGGAGATTGTCCTAAGTTCTCTAAACAGCATTCAGTTCTGCTTTATCTAATTGTTGATATCTAATGCCTGTCTCTCCTACTTTCAGTTTGTCTGCACTAAGAGCCAAATATCTTAAACTAATGAACTTTTCACTGAGGTCTGGTAAGGACAAATGGGGACAGTGAAGTTACTATACTACTACTAAAATCAATGTTGGTACATCAGTTCACGTCTGCTGATCATGTGCCTGCGGAGTCAGAGACTTCCTGCATTTAATTTTGATTTCAGCTAGTTTTAATTTTGATTTCAGATAGTTGAGCTCTCTTTTCAGTTCATGCTTCAAGGTAACCCTCACATCACCTGACTGGGTCTGGCCAGGGTTGGAGGTTCTGGTTTCTAACCAGGGCAGTTCTTATAAATAATGGTTCATAAAGCTCCATATAGTTCAAGTAGCATTTGGGCACCTCTCTCAGACATAAGGTTTGAATTTTGGATGGTTATATCCAGAGCCAGGGGTTGGGCTCAATGATCATTGTGTGTTTCTCAGAATATTTCTGTGATTTCAATTTGTGAAATCACAGAATCACAGAATCACCCGGGTTGGAAGGGACCCCAAGGATCATGTAGTTCCAACCCCCAAAGCTCTTTATAATTCATTCATTGAAACTTACAGTTTGAAAAAATAATTGTGTGTCCAAGCAGAAATCACACGTTTGACACTGTGATATAAAATGGAATAGCAAGCTGTTGAAGTCTAGCCATTAATGGATAATGATGTACTTCCTGGTAGCTAGCCTGAAAGATAGAAAGCTTTGGCAGGTGAAAGTACATGTGTGGTGCCTTTCATAACAGATGTCATTTAGCTGTACCTTGAGAGTATCAGATGGCTTTATTTATAAGAGCTGGAGTCATAAACAAATAAAAAGCTTCAGTCTGATCATTCATATTGGTAAGCAACAGGCTTAAAAATTCATTTTGCTGAAGACTTCCTGATCTTTAATGTTACACTAGACATTTTGAATTCTTTATTCACATTAACATTCAAGCCTCTGCTTGAAGGGATTCTTCCAAGTGCAGCATTAGACTAAATGAAAAGTAGACATGCAAACTCTCTCAGTTGGGTTTCCTACAACACTTACTGGTTGTAATTACACTTGGGTTTTACCAAGGGATTTTTACAGTGCCAGTTGTTTTCTGCTGAGTATTTTCTAATACGCCATTGCTCTTCTTTCACTAAGGCTGCAAACCATAACTCTACTTGATTTTCTAATGCTTAGCATTAGATGGTATCTTGATATCAAATGAACATTTGCCATAGTAGCACTTCCATAAACAAGGGAGTAAAGTCTATCCTCTCATGTAGAATAGGAGATGAAGTGCAAATAAACTGATGTTTACAGTAGACGCTAATTAAGATGCCAGAATATTTCATATTACAAAAAATACTTTATATATTCAAAGCATCATTATCACTGGTTGCAGCTGTAATTGCTGGCTACTTATAAAAATCAGCTCCTCTTATGCACCCAGAAAATGAGAAAGATGTTTAGTGAAACTTCAAAAAACTGGTATGGAATAACCTACCTAAAAACATATATAGAAGCAGTAGAATTACCACATGGATAGAGAAAGTTAGAAAGAACGGACAGGAGAAAAGGGACCTTCACAAAGCTCCAATTTGGGCATTAGTTCATGTAGACACCCAGGACAGCAAGGTTTACAGGGTTCAGAAATGAGAAACAGTAAAGACTGCAGTTCAGAACAAAATGGCCTACGGGGGAAGAAAGGAAGGAAGAAAGCTCTTCTGGTGAAAAGTCACACTGCCTCGGTTTGTCTTCCTGAGATGAGGCAGCAAATGGTGTACGTGAAAGGGTGCAGGCTTTGACTGGTAGTTTCTGTACAGGCTGAACTGCAGTGTCACTTTACTCATGCACAGTGCAGCTACTTCCTGCAGCAGCAAGCAACTGTTGAAGCAGAATAATAGAATAATTTTAGTTGGAAGTAACCTTTAAAGATCATCTGATCCAACATCCCTGCAATGAAAAGAGACACCTACAGCTAGATCAGGGTGCTTGGAGTCCCTCCATGCTGACCTTGAGTCTCTCCACGGGTGAGGCATCCACCACCTCTCTGAGTAACCTATTCTGTTGCCTCACCACCCTTACTGTAAAAAACTTTCTCCAAAATAAATCTCTCTTCCTTTAGTTTGAAACCATTTCCCCTTGTCCTTTCACAACAGACTTTGATAAAGAGCCTGTCCCCTTCTTTCTTACAGCCCCCCACTACTTGGTCTCCCTGGAGCCTTTTCCAGATTGAACAGCCCCAGCTCTCTCAGCCTGTTCTCATAGGAGAGTTTTCTATCCCTCAGATCATCTTTGCAGCCCTCCTCTGGATGTGCCCCAACAGGTCTGTGTCTCTCCTGGGTGGGGGACTCCACATCTGGATGCAGTACTCCAGGTGAGGCCTCACCAGCACAGAGTAGAGGAGCAGGATCACCTCTCTCACCCTGCTGGCCATGCTTTTTTTGATACAGCCCAGGAGGTGGTTGGCTTTCTGGGCTACAAGGGCACTTTGCTGGTTCATGACCAACTTCCCATCCACCAGTAAAAATAGCCTACAGTACAATGCAGACTTTTGGGCTTGCACCTGGGCAATTAGAAATATTCAAATTTACTTATTGTTTCTAGGCAAATAGCATGCACCAATCACAGTCAAATCCATTTGAGAAAAGGCAACAGAAGCTTCTGTGTGAGAACAGAAGCTCCACTTGATTTGCTTATTGATGTGTATGCCTTTGTGGGCGATTTTATTTTTTAGTGGCTTTCAGTAGAGCAGCCACCTTCAGACCAGAAGGTGTGAATTTTCTCCTCTGTTCAGCCTCATGTCCTCTCTGCTGCTTTGCCAGTCCCATACTCCCCTTCCTCCTAACCCAGCGAGCACACAAATATTGTGACCTGAGCTGTGCATGTCCTGCTTGGGACTCAGAGAAACCTCAGAGGAGCAGGAGCTGACTTTCCATCAGTGCAACTCACTAGCTGACACATGGAAACTAGCCCAAAATGTGTCCTCTCTCTTGGAATTACTTCTTACTGGTAGGACTCTCTCCTTGGGCTCCTCAGCAATACTGAAAATCTTGCTGTTAGAAGATGCAGGTGCTTGTAAACGAGCTTTAAAAATGAGCAAGTTGTGATTTGATCACTGATGATTTATAATTTGTCCATACTTAGGTATAGATCCTCTGGGATGGCAAAAGAGGTACAAATAGGCAATCAACATTTATTAAGTCTCTGCTACAAAGCATACTGAAACCAGATCACATAAATACAGGATAAACAGAAGTTTTCAATCAGGAAGAAACAGCATCTTTTTTTGCATGTCTTGTTCTCAGATACTCTTGAAGTATCAAAACTGAATTTTTTTGAAAATACCCAGTCTGCGATAGACATGTCACATTTTCCAAGATAACACCAATTGCTAACGTTTGACAAAGTTTAACAAAATTGAAAGTAGGGCCCTGAAATGGAAAACGTCAGACTACCATAGTGACGGTTTAGTGCTGTTAATCTAGACTTCGAACATAATAAACACTTTTTGTTTTGTTTTGTTTTGTTTTTTAAATGCATCTTTACATGAGCCTGACTTTAACTTAATTCAGATGTGTTCATCTTTGCATATGCAACTGGCTTGTGATAGACACTGTCTGCTTGTCTTTTCTGAATAGCAAATATCTACGTCATTCTCTAGATGAGATTTTCCCATCAGGCTGTAATCCAGAGGCAGACCAAACCAGACAGCTGACAAGCCGTTGGCTCTGCATGGGATGAGTCACTGTTGTGCTGTATCTGCAGGCTGTGCCAGTTTGTCATGAGGAGGTAGCTCCTGAGCAGGTACAGCCTCTGTATCTCACCTTTTCATTTACAGGGAGCTGCTAACTCGCTAGATTAGGAATTCGATTTGTTTCAAATATGAATTTTCCATGGTGAGCACTTATGATAGCAGTTATCCTGTGTTCATTCTGTACAATCAGATCTTGGTGATGGCTCAGAGGATCATTTAAAAAGCTTCTCATTCTCAACACCAGAACAAACAACACAGCTAGGGGACAAAATTCTCTCCAGTCACAGCTATGAATTCAGAGCAAAGCTGTGGAGCTGTTCCAAGGCCATGGTGACATAGAGTGGTCAGGCTGGATCCTGTGTGCTTCCTACCTCCCTCTTCCATTTGCCTTTGCACTGGAGGTGGTGTTTGGAGGCCACCTACAAATTGGCCATGGTCATGAGTTCACTCTTGTGCGACTGCTGGGTGCACAGGGACGGCAAAGAGGCACAGAGAGTCTGCTTCACTCATACACCGTGGCTCAGGGAATTCACTGGCCCTTCTGAGGAGAGTCCTGCTGCTGCAGTCAGTGGGAGCAGTGTCTGCTAATAGCAAGGCTATGGAGTATTTACAATCCTCCTTGTGCAGAAGGTTTCTTTGTTTTAGTTGAATGTGTTTTGCTTTGTTGCAGAAAGATTTTTGTCTTACTGGACTCTCTTTCTCCTGTGTGCATCTCAGAGACTTGCATTTATATTGTTTTGGGGGTTAATCCTAAAAACTGCATTTTAGGAAAGTGCATGAATGTCACATTTCTCTGTATAAACAGCTGTTGGCAAGGAATAACGATGCTTTGGTAATACATTGTGGAAATATATCTAGAGGTTAATCAACTCATCCGTTCTCAGTGGAATTACATCAGGTTTGCAGCAATAGCATTCAGTTTAGTAGTTGGTACATCTTTTCATTTAAACAGCTTGTGAAATACTTGTTTTGAATTGATGACTCACTGGGAATTTGTGCATATTTCAAACATAAAAATGGAAACATAAGAAAAAAACTTTTTTTTTTTTTTTTCCCCTGAGAACTTCGTAAATGACAAGTGAAGTTGAATACTTCCAAAAATTCTCTTCAGCCACGAGGACACCTTATAGCCTCAAACAGTTGGTTTTCCTAGCATGGCTATCCTTAGAGAGACCAAGTTTTTAAAATGAGCCATATGGAAACGAGAAACTTTTTTCTGTCTAGGTAGTAAATCAAAACCAAAAGGAGCAGAGTTGCTCAAAGCATAGATAGGCCTTCCAGCCTGTCTGCTCTGATTGTGATGGCACCGGGATGCTGGAGGATGAAGGAGTTTGGCTGATTGATGCCAGGTAGCTGCTTCTGAAATCTGAGTTGCTTTTCCAGATCACAGTGTGCTTTTTTTTTTTTTTTAGTGAACTCTTTCTGTAGCAAGCAAACTCTTGAACTATAACGCTCTAGTCCTCAAGGAAAATAAAGGAAGTTGTTTGCATTCGTTTGGATTTTTGTGGACATAATATAATGAAGCAGCTAAACAACTTCATGGAGTACAGTTAGCAAGTTAGCAAGTTGGCAAGTTGACACCTATGTTGTTGTGTATCTCCCTGAGTCACCCAGCGTGAGTGGGCTTTAGCTAATGCTCACCACATTACCAGTTTTTGATGTAACAGCCCTGTTTCAAAGGACTGCGTGGTCCTTTGTGGAGCATGAAGTTAATGAGCCTCATCAATGACTCCAGTGCAATCAATATTAGGAGTTTACTTTCGACACCTTTTTACTAGCTGTATTTTGCAAATAGCTGTTAAATGATTAGGCTGTCAGATTAAACCTGTTTGCTCAGTAGTGTAAGCAGAACTAGGCTGACAAATGCACGTCATGGCAATCTGTGTGCGGTATCTTTTCAGTGTAATGTTACATGCTGCTTTAAACCACCTGTATATATTTGCTATATTTTAGGAACTTACAGAAGAGAGATTACATGATGATTTTTGTTTGCCTCCTGGTTAATCTTGAGCTGCTCACAAAATGATCACAGTGCTTAATTAAGCAAGTAAATATATTCCAGATGAATTCAACGTGTCTATAAATAAGGCTTGTTAAACAAAGACAACTAGATGACAAAATAAATAGTTAGAGCTTCTGTTCATATTGAAACAGAGGGCCAAGAACTCCATTCATTGCACATAATAACACAATAGTTATCAAGCAATATGCTGGGGACCCTGGAGGCTGCTCTGGATTGAGTGCCAGTCCTCTTAAATTCATGCTATCCAGAGTAGTTATGACGATGAAGAGGCTCAGCTGTGTTTTGAGATCGTCTTTAAAAGAAAAGGGTGGCACTGACTGAGCAGAGAACAAGTGAGCACCAGGAGCAGACTTCTATTCAGTGTCAGGAGATAAAGGTAGGAGGGCAGGTTTTTAAAAGTATGCTTCTTCCAATTTTCATTTTCTTGAATTTTAAACCAATACTTGTAATTAAGGACAGTGTTCTAATTTCTTGTTGAAAACTTCTTCAATATTCAGCTTAATTGGACAGTTTGTTGTAGGAGTTTTGATTTATTTTGTTTCTCTTTCCATGCAAAGCCACACACTCGATCTCAATTTGCTTTTTATTTAATTTTTTTGTTGGAATTTATTCTTGCTGTTCAACAGCAACAGAAAAATTCCCTGAAAATAAGGTTGTTTTTTTTTTAAAGATATATGGTTTCCAGGAGATCTCATATACCTTTATGTATGTAGTATATATATACTATATAGTAGCATTGTCAGAGAACATACACGTATACGGATAGTAACATTGTCAGAGAACAGAAATAAAATTATTCATCTTTCAAACAGAAAAGGAAACAAGAGAGCACCTTAATTCTCTCTGATTGGTCTTATATTTTTTTTACTATACTTAATTTCCTTACCCATAAAACAGATGAAGATCAGAATGTATGTTTATACAAAATAAACACAGGCAGCAAAGCCCCAGAGAAAATTAGTTATATTAGTGATGCCTGAATTGCTGTACTTTTCAGACTTAAAAGATTATGTTATATCATAATGCTAATGCTACTGAACATAATAGGACAATATTCTTTATTTTTCATGATAATAAAATTTTTCTCTTAATTAAAGGAAAATGATGATGAACGTTGCTTGCTAAGTGCTAGAGTACTTTCATGAAATGCTTTTGCAAAAAAATAGCCTTGCAAAACAGATGAGTTATTACACACGCAAAAGGACAGCAATATTTGTACCCCAAAGATGCTAACACAGTATTAACACAGCAGTTACACGTACTGATGCTAAATGTGTTTAAGAAAACTTTAGATATTTAGATGCAGGAAAATATTGGTGGTAAGTGGATGATAGACTGGATGATCTTGGAGGTCTATTCCTACCTTGATGATTCTATGATTCTAAACTACTACCACTGAAATAAACCAGAGCCTGACAGTAGCGATGTTTGCTTAAATAGCAGCTAATGCTTCAGATTAGTCAGGCTATTCAATTACATTGTAGCAGTACAAGGTCAGAAAACTTCATTTCTCCACTCAGATTTCTTTCCTTACATGCCTCCTTACAGCTCGATCATACAAGATTTTACAGAATGATTTGATCTGGCCAGGCAGTGCCATGTGTCTGAAAACCAGGGGCTCAAGGAAGCATTTTGGCTTTGCCAGGTGAACAGCAGGTCCAGCTGCCTCTGTGAGGACAGGGCTGGAGTGCTATTCTGGTGTGGAGATCCCCAGTTATGTAGTTTATTTTATCAAATGAGATACATGCTTCAAGGGAAGTCTAGTGAAAAAAACTAATTCTGTTAGAAGTTCAGTTACAAAATAATTTAATCCCTCGTAAAGTAAGAAATGTGATTTTTGTTTACATTCAACTAGTTGAAGGTGTTTATGATGGTCTCTTTATTTCTTCTTGCAGCTTCCTTCACAACAAAAAGAGGAAACAGCTGTAAGTGCACTTCAGCACTAGGGCAAATCTATACCACATAGCAGCGTGCATTTGATCCCTCAGTAAGGATGCAGCTGTGCTGTGAATCTGTAAATGGCTCCTGTGTGAAGAGCAATTGGTCAAACAGTGTCCGTATTTCCATGTATATCTTCATGGTTTGCATTATTCTGACCACAGTGATTGGAAATCTAATGGTTATCATCTCAATATCACATTTTAAGCAGCTCCACACACCTACCAACTTCCTGATAATTTCCCTGGCTACAGCTGACTTTTTGCTGGGATTCCTCATCATGCCTTGCAGCATGGTACGCTCTGTTGAGCACTGCTGGTATTTTGGAGACTTCTTCTGCAAGATCCACACAAGCACGGACATTATGCTGAGCACGACTTCCATCTTCCATCTTTCCTTCATATCAATTGATCGTTACTATGCTGTGTGTGACCCTCTCAGGTACAAATCAAAGATAAATACTTTTGTAATCCTGGTCATGATATTGGTAAGTTGGACCGTCCCTGCTGCTTTTGCTTTTGGGATGATCTTTCTAGAGTTAAATTTGCTAGGGGCAAAAGAGATTTATAATCACATCCATTGTGCAGGAGGGTGCTTGGTCTTCTTTAGTGAAACTTCAGGTGTCATCACTTCCATAGTGTCTTTTTACATCCCTGGATTAGTTATGCTGTTCATCTACAGGAAGATATACTCTATAGCCAAAAGGCAAGCAAGATCCATTGATGCAGTTAGCAAAAGAAAGAAAAGATATGAAACGAAGCACATTTCATTCTGCAGAGAAAGAAAAGCTGCAAAGACATTATGCATAATAGTGGGAGTATTTCTCATATGCTGGAGCCCATTCTTCTTCTTTACAGCAACTGACCCATTTATGAATTATGCAGCACCTCCTATTCTCATTGACGCTTTGGTTTGGTTTGGTTATTTAAATTCTGCATTTAATCCCATTGTTTATGCATTTTTTTACCTGTGGTTTCGCAGGGCGTTAAAGACTATTCTGTTTGGAAATATTTTTCAACAGGACTTATCAAGGACTCAGTTATTTTTAGAGTAACATCCTTTACATGGCTGGCTTCATAGCACTGAGATTTGCCTGCAACTCCAGGAGGCAGGAGCTGAAAATGGCAGAAAAAGCACTTATTTGTTTGCTCACTTATCAGATTTGGTTTAAGCATATAAGTGACCATTTTGTTTTGTCTCCTTTCATTCTAGACTGCGAATTGTAGGTATGTAGTGTTTTGATTTTAGCTATTCATATGACATATATGGAGCAATTTATTAACTGCTTTTCTTCATTAGGAAGTGATTCCTAAACGACAGATTAAAAAATAAATAAATAAATAAAAATGTATATTTGCCATTCTCTAGAACTAACAGAAAAGCCTTTTCTCTTGAATTTTTAGATGCCTTTGAGTAAAATCCCAAAGTTTTTATGTTTTTTCCCTTCCCCTTCAGTATGTGTGCAGAAGTCAGAATATCCTAATACACAGCCATGTCAATACACTCCAAGGAGGGAGGATGCGACAAGGTTCTCTTTACATTTCAATTGGTGCTTCTCACTTTTGTGTTTGTCACTTACAGGCTTTGCCGCTTAATGAAGACAAAAGCATTTTTAATGAAATCTAAGATATGGAAAACATGTCATAAGAAATGAAAAGCACTTGTGAAAAGCAATTCTGAATCTGATGTTGCCTGAAAATGATACTTTCATAATGAAAATTCAATGTAAAATATGCTCACATTTGCCTCTTTCAACACTTTTTTTTTTTGGCTTGAGTATATTGTTGTTTTGTCTGATAGCAACGCTGTGACAGCCAGAGAGGAATCTGTATACTGAACTGTTACAGAACTGTTACATCTGGCCCAAATATAGGGTGAGTGGGACAGAGTGGATGTGGGAGCACTGTGAGGAGTGGCAGAAAGGCCATAGAAATGGCTTGGGGTGATGATGCCTGGGTTGGCAGGCTCTCAAGATTACATCTATGTGTGGCTTCTCTGGACATCCACCAACCACATCAGGATTCAAAGGACAGACAAATAAGTCAAAAACTAAAACATGGTCACCAGCTGAAGAAGGCCCACAGGCTGTAATTTTCTCTAACTTTTTTTGCTAGAATTAACGTATCACCAAACAGAAGGAAATAACACTTCTGGCCTGATCCTGTGACATCTGGTTGGAGCATGGACTAATTCCGGAAATGCACAATAAAAGATTAGTACCTAAAAGTGCTATGGTGAAATTGATGCTTTGATGTTGAAGTAAGAGCTATGCTCAGCTGTAAATGTTGTCCTCCATTCGTGTTGCTGGGGTAAGCACACATTCTATGTGTTATCTTCTTTTTTTGTGCTCTCAGAGCACTGATGCACTCTGCACTGTAGAGCACAAGAGTCCAGTGATACTATATTTCAGCAGAGCAAAAAAACAACCCAAAACAACAGGATCTGACACTCCTTTACAATGCCATTGTGTAAGTTAGCACACTCCAAAATGAAAAAAAAAAAAAAAAAAAAAAAAAAAAAGAAGAAGAACAGTGACTGAAATATGCAACACATCAGCTTTGTACTGTGGAAGATAATTCTTAATTGTGACAAAATGACTACTTTAATACTTTATCTCAGAGAAATAAAGTAATTTGAGATTTTAAAAAATCTACCTTTCCAATAAATGAATGCATAATTCCCTTTCTCTTCATCCCATTGAGGTCAGCCTGATACAGTTCATTTTCTCATGTTTCATGTTGCTTTCTGAAGTGAACTATGTGATCATTCAGATATATTGATCTCCCTTGAAATGGCAGCTTCAAAACTGCTGTCAGGTGATATCTTCTTTCTTCTGGTACTGTTATAGATTGAATCATAGAATGGCTTTGGCTGGAAGGGACACCAAGGACCATCAATTTCCAAACCTGTTGCCACAGGCAGGGCCACCAACCTCCAGATCTGGTACTAGATCAGGTTGCCCAGGGCCCCATCCAACCTAGTCTTGAACACCTCCAAGGATGGAGCATCCACAGCCTCTATGGGCAGCCTGTTCCAGCACCTCACCACTCTCTGTGAAGATCTTCCCCCTGATACCCAATCTAAACTTTCCTTTGTTGAGCTTAAAACCATTCCCGCTTGTTCTATTACTATCTACCTGAGTAAGAAGTTGATTCCTCTCCTTTTATAATCCCCTTTTAAATAATGGAAGGTTGCAATGAGATCTCTTCACAGACTTCTCTTCTCCAGGCTGAACTAGCCCAGCTTCATCAGCCTGTCTTCTTAGGGAAGGTGCTCCAGCCCTCTGATCACCTTAGTAGCCCTCCTCTGGACCCTCTCAAACAGCTCCACATCTTACTGTACCGGGAGCCCCAGACCTGGACACAGTACTCCAGATGGGGCCTCACAAGGGCAGCATAGAGAGGGACAGTCACCTCCCTGTCCCTGCTGGCCACCCCTCTTCTGATGCAGCCCAGGATACCATTTGCCTTCTGAGCTGCAAGAGCACACTGCTGGCTCATGTTCAGTTTTTCATCCACCAGAATCATCAGATCCTTCTCTACAGGGCTCTGCAGGTAAGTGGTGTTTCCATATGAGGAATGTTGACCATCTGAGAGTTTCTAGGTATATTTAATAAATTCAGCATATGTTACTGTAGTCCCTTCAAGAAGCAAAAGGGGACATTGCCTTTTCCCCTTCATTCACTGTATAAAAACCTCAACAATGTGTGGCAAGACCAGAGACAGCATTCTATTTGCAACTCTTAAAAATGTGCACACAGATCACAGTTTGAACCTTTCTTCATCTTTTCCTTTTATGCCATGTTCTAATTTGTTCTTTCCTCTTATTTATGTGTAGGGGGTTGTTGTAAATTGCAATTTTGTAATAGGTTTATAAATAACCTCTGCCTAAGGCAATTGAAATCTTACCCCTCTGGGTCTGTAACTGAAAAAGTATGATCCCATCTGTTTATCTTGCTTTTTGCTGGTGATCATTGGCTTCTACGTGACTGTCCCACATTCATGAAGGCTGATGGTAATCTAAGCTAATTTTAGACATCTAAAAAGCAGTACTTTTATCTACTTTAGTCATTTGCATTTCTTTTTATGCTCACTGGAGAAAAACTGTTACCTTCAAGGGTGTTTTATCTCACCACCTTATCCATTTTTAGGTGAAAAGAATTGCCACCGTAGATGCTCCTTTTCTTACTACCATGAAGGTTCTTCTAGTCTCTAGCACAAAGTTTTAGGCAATTTCAGATACAGTTTTTAGGTAGCTTAGATGAAGGTTACTTGCACAGATGTATCTCACACTATGGAAAAGTGGGTATGTTCTTGGGACACCAAAAAAACTTCATCGAGGCCAGTTTTCTGAAACTAGCAGTTAGACAAATTCTAAGGACCAACTCTTGACTAGCAAGAGCCCTGAAATGAATCTTTGGATCGAGGTTGTGGTCCATAGAGCTAGTAGTTGAGGTTTGCCTGAGTAGCTACAAGTGGGAGAAGGTGGTGCGACAGGTGGAGTCCCAGAGGCATACATGAAGTTCCCTGAGGTCTTGCCCTGGAGCACACTGAAAGTGAAGCAGGTCACAAACTGTGAGCAGCTTGTAGGTAATCTTGACTTACTGGAGAGTGCAGAAAAAGAGACCTTCGCTTAGGATCACCTTAGCCATCCCATGAACACTGTGCAGAAGATCATAAAACATCATGGCTGCACAGAACCACCACAGCCAAGTTACGGAAATGGTGGAAGAATTTTTCACTGTGTAAACCAACAGTTCTGCTAAAAGCTAGTCTGGCCAAGATGTCACCAACGCTAATAAATTGCAAAAGTAAGGGATTTCCACTCTCTGATGACCTCCATCCATATCTAGAAGTCACTTCTCTTCATACTTGACCTATAAGTCAGTTTTGTGCACAACCCACCTCAGAAAGTTTCAGAAATAACTTTTTTTTCTCTGGTATCCTGTTACCCAAAGGTGTCACTTTCCCAAAGTGCCTCCTTGCCTTCTGTTTACAGAGTGTCTCCTTTGACAGAGCAACTTTAATGAAGTCCCACGTTACTTTCTCTCATTAGCTCTTCACAGGTAGCACAAAGTTATTTCTCAGTGTGAAAGGGACATACAAGTGAGAGGTGTTAATGAGACCATGGGGTCTCTATTCAAACCTGAGTTTTTAATAAATTAGAAGAGCAGAAAAAAATACCTCTTGCTGGTGTCCAATCAGATTATCGGTTAGCTTTAGTGATGTAGAAGGTACCTGATTACAAGGTGACATCATGTAAATGAACTGCAAAGGGTCTTGTTAAACTACTTATCAACACATTTAATTAGTGACCTTATTAAACACTTCCCAGATGTCTACTTTTTCGGAAGCAAATGAATCTCCAGTGGGTGATTTTGTATGTTTTAACTTCCCTGAAAACTTCTGCAAAGCAATTATTTCAACATTATGAACAGATCTTTTTTGTTGGTAAACCCAGGTCTATTTGTTTTGCCACCAGTGAAAATAGTTTTCAATGCCACCTCCTCTCATGCTTTAAACAGAAGTGACAGGTTTCTTGCAGTAAGTCCAGGACACAGAGTCACCTGTTGCCTCTGTCTTGGTAGCTGTAGCTTGTGTTTTGGTTGTTTTGACACACTATTGCAGCCTGTGAATGGCAACCTGATTTGGCTCAATGCACAGTGGTCCCACCTCCAGCTGAGCCTCATGGCCTGCCCCTTGGTCACCAGAAGTGGCACAGGGAAAAAAGATGAGCACTGGCTATCCAAGCAGAACCCTTCCAGAAACCTCACAATGCAAGTATCACTCCAAAATGGAGCATTCTTACCAGCTGGATGAAAAAGTGATTTAGTGCAGTTCTCAAACAGAAAAAAATAAGCTCTCAAACTGTGTAAATTCCACAAAGTGTATGGCTTTCCCTAGATCATTAACTCATCCAGGCTGGACACACTGTACTCTCTTGTACATTGCATAAATACTCATTCAACACAGATGAGAAGAACAGAAATGCTAGATACAGTCAAATACAAGATACTTAGTGTTCCACAAAAGGCTTTTTCTTGAACATTTTTTTCTGATCATCTTAGTTATCTACAGTCTTCAGTGTAACTGCATCATCCAGTGACCTAATACAGAAAAAGACTATGCTAGCTCTAATCTCCTTTTTGAGTAAGTTTTTTTTCCACTAGGCATGACCCAAATTTGATAAACATCTGTGATGTGAAATGACTGACTTGGTAGTCAGTCTAATGGGATACAGTGCCAAGACTGTACTCAAGTCAAGGCAGACAATATATACTATCTGACTTGGTAGATAGTAGTATATATTGTCTGCCTTGACTTGAGTACAGTCTTACAGCACTGTATCCCATTAGTTCTTCTATATAAATACAAGCTGCTGAGATATGGACTGGATAAGCATAGTTGATTGAAAGAACAGATTGAATATTGAGAGAATGGCCAAGGGGTTGAATGGTGATCAGTGGCTCAAAGTCTAAACAGGAGTCAGTGTTTGTTTCACATGTTCATTAGTGATCTGGATTAGGGAGTTCTCTCAGCAAGTTCACAAATGATACCAAATTGTGAAGAGTGGCTGATAGAAGAGGGGTAATGTTGCAACCCAGAGTGGCACCTGGAATACTGGGTCCATTTCTCTAATCCTCTGTACAAGAAAGGCATGAACGAAGTGAATACAGTCCAGTGAAGGGTCACGATGATTAAGGAACTGGAAAATGAGACAATGAGCACAAACTGAAACACAGTGTGTTCCATCTGAACATCAGGAAACACCTTTTAACTGTGAGGGTGACCAAGAAAAGACACGTTGTCCAGAAGATTGTGGAGAACATTTATTGTAAATATCTTAATGCCTGGAGATATATAAAGGCCATTTAAGCACAGCTCTGGTCAACCATCTCTAGATAGCACTGCTTGAGCAGGACAGCTGGACATGGTGACCTTCAGAAGTTCCTTCCAATGTCAATTATTCTGGGATCCTGTTATTTTATGAAATTTAATTCCTATCATACTTACCAAGTCTTGCATAGTGTTATTTAGCCTCGTTAAATTAATTATTTCCAACTAAATTCAATTTCCTTCTTTTCCTTTAAGTTTGTTTAAAACATTTTTTATTCTTCATGATCTTCATAGCCTTCACTTTAAATCAAATGTTGTGCTTAGATAATTGAAAATATTTGTGTGATGCATGCACTAGCCTTTGTAAAACAAATTAATTTCCTAAGAGATCAGGTCTGCAAGCAACTTAGGCAGTGAGAACTTCATAACCCACTCTAGATATATGGAAAGAGAAGTTATTCTCTTTAAGCATCAAGTAGTCATAGCATACTAACTAAAAGATATACATCAGTTAAGGAGAGAAAACTGAAAAACAGAGTGTAGTGTACCTTATACTCTGTACTTTCTCAGTTACCAACAGGAGAAAGCAGTCATTTGAGAAAATTTGAGATGATATTTTATGCTTCTTTGTTGTGATTTCCACTTCACTGAAGTCATCTCAGGGTAATAAGAGAGGTCTGTCTTCACAGTGCTTTACTGGAACCAATCAATATTTCAGAGCATCAAGGAAATAACAAAGTGCAAGATGAAGCAAAACATAGGCAAGAATTAGGTTGTGCTATCAATGAAAATCGTGGCTACACCATTTTCTCTCCAAACTGCCAGTGCTGTGTTGCAGTATCTGGTATGATTAGTTCTCAAGGACAGCTTTCAAGATCCATTTAGCAACCTTCCTTCAACCCAGTTAAACAGATTCTTTCATAAAGGTTTCAATTCCTGTAAATTTATTATTAGTTGTTAAACATCTCATTCTTGAAATATATCAAATTGTTCCCCCATTGCAGTCTGCTGCACCGTGCTGAAAAGAGAACCGCTAGTGAGGTGCATGGAACACTGCTTCCTGAAGGTAATGGTTTTTGAAGCATAGCCTCCTTTAACAGTAATTTGTTGGAAATCTAATATAATTTGGTCTGCATAGATTTCTGCAGATTTATATTTTAGTGACTCTTTTAACAAAAGATCAACTGTGTGAAGCTTGCCTATTTCTCAATTACATAAAAAAGGGTTTCTAGGTATGTTTGTCACAAAAATACTGTCAGATCTCAAAAATAAAATATTTCTACTGTACACAATGAAAAAAAATATTATTTTATTATTATTTTATTTTGGAGTTAATAAATGATTCTGTTTTGTATTTGCATTTTATTGCCAGCAGAAAGTTCCCCCATTTATTTGTCTTTTGAAACAACTGTCAAAAAGGTAAACTCCATTAAATGTTCTAACATTTTCCTTAGTTAATTTTAAAACCGGTGTTCATTTTCTGCCCTCTTTTCATGACGTACTTTATTAATCAATAAGAATCCATCCTCCATATGCTGAATAACAACAATTAGCACTTGGGCTTGTAATGAATCTTCCATACATCCATACAAGCTTCACTCAGCCTTAACATCTAAATATCCACCTCTAACCTCAGAAGACTCAATTTATTCATATAAGTAGTGAATTATTTTTGTCTTTTCTTGTAAGGGTTTTTCTTTTGTTGGGTTTTATTTCTTTTTAAATGGGAAACTGTCCAATAACAGATGATAAATTGTTCTAAAATAACATTTCTTTTTGTACATCTTTATTGTTTGCTAAAGTATAGGGAAGTTCCTCTGTACCTTGTACAAAAGCTACTGCTACAACTAGCATGAGAGACAGTGCTGTTTCCACTCATTAAGTTACAAGATGATAATCTTAAATTTATTACATATTTTGTTTCTAAGTTTCATTAGAAATAGTAATTATTTAAAATTGAAAGTTAAGGAGCACTTTCTAATACTGTAGATGAAAAAACATTACAACTTCCTTTCATCTTAAACTTTACTATAATTTTTTAAAGACTAATTTTAATAAGGCTTATATTTACCTTAACTCACCAAAGCAGCTCAGTAATGCATGAGGGTAAATGAATGGAGAAAAGAGAAATAATGGTCTTGGGATTTCAGACACTTCACTATGTTTATCTCCTGTTGATGTCAATCCCTGAATTATACAAATATTTTTAACTTAAAAACTCCTGGGAATTAAGTATTAAGCCATAAAAGAAAAATAATTTCCCACATTTCACTAAACTGAACCGTGGTATAAAGATGGTCTGCCTTTTACAGGCATTGCAACACCGCAGAACAATAACAAAACAAGAAAATACCTACTAAAGAATCTACTGATGATACTAAAACAGATTCAGGTAGTGTTATTCTATAAAACAGATGACTATTTAAATATTTTGGTGCTCTCTTTCTGCATTTTCTTCATTTCAAGGTGATGCCCATTGGAAAATTCAGTGGACTAAAATGCTTCTCAAGTTATTTCTGATAGGGTTATATTGATGTGGAGAAGAGTATCTCTTTTTGCTTCTATTTCTAAATTTCTTCTGAGTCTAAGAGAAGAATTAGATGGGGAAGAAAAGGGTGTGGTTCTCTGCAGAAGAAAGGGAATTTTTTGACTCTTGAAAATAGTCACAAGTGTATTCATATGTATTTATTGCAGCTGGACCACAGCTTACTTCAGGAAACAAGGCAAGGCTGAACCCTTCCAGATACTGAAACTATAATAACTCAAAACAAGCATTGAAACTGATTTCAATCAGATGTATTCATTGTTAATACTTTATAATCCACAAAAGGTGAGTTTAGAATGATTAATAATTTGAAAAGGGGGAGCTGGCAGCTGATTTTTGACTTACAAAATGAGCATTAGAATATAACCCACTGACTGAAATCTCTAGGAAAGTTGATGTGATGACATGTTTCTCCTTTAGAAAATATCAATGTTCTAGGATTGAAGAGACAAAAAAATCCTGTACAGTATTTGGAGACTGAAGTGAGCCTGGGTCTCTCTGTCTACGCATCTTTTTCTTCTAATGTTTTAGAATGAGTGATATTGACATCTATTTGAAAGACAAAATATTTTACAAAGTAATCTAGATACAAAAGAATGCATAAAATACTTTTGATGCTGTATTATAGTTCAGTTAATTTAGAAGATAATTAAGCTTGCTTTCAACTGCTTTTTTATACACTATTTGCAATAATTAAGCCAAGAGAAAGTTTGTCTCTGAATTATTGCATTCCCCTCTGTAATTTATTCATGCTCTTGTCTAACTTTTTCTTCTCTTCTCATGTTAGGACATGGAACCTTTTGGAAATTTGTGAAAATTGTATCTACTTATGGAACTTCATACCCAGTAGAAAAATTGATAAAGGATTATTATATTTTCCATGAACATCTCGAGAGATTTTACCGACTGCTTTGAGTTTGGAAATAGGTCCTGTTCTGACAGCTCTAGGTCACCGAGAGTACGAGGGGTATTGTATTTCTCCATAACTGCAGCCTTCCTTCTCACTGTCTCAGGGAATACGGCCATAATTTTTTCCATCTTGTATTTCAAACAGCTTCATTCTCCAACCAATTTTCTCATCTTATCCATGGCTGTCACAGATTTCCTCTTGGGCTTTGCCATTATGCCCTACAGCATGGTGAGATCTGTGGAGAACTGCTGGTATTTTGGGATGATGTTCTGCAAAATTCATTACAGTTTTGACCTGATGCTCTGCTTGGTTTCCATTTTTCATCTTTGTTCCATTGCAGTGGATCGTTTTTATGCAATCTGCCACCCTCTCCATTATGCCAGCACAATGACCATGGCTGCCATAAAGCAAATAACAGCAGTGTGTTGGTCAGTGCCAGCTGCATTTGCTTTTGGTGTTGTTTTCTCGGAAGCTTATGCTTCTGGAATTGAGGGCTATGAAAGTTTGGTCAAATGCTCAAGCTTGTGCCCTATTATGTTCAACAAAGCATGGGGGATTGTTTTATTTACAGTTGGTCTTTTTGCTCCTGCTTGTATTATGTTAGGGATCTACATTAAAATTTTTGTAGTCTCCCAAAAGCACATACGTGTGTTGAGCCTGACACACAAGCACAGAAAAAGTGATATGAAAAATGGACTTCCTAAGAGTAAAGACAAGAAAGCTGCCAAGACTTTGAGTGTAGTTATGTTGGCTTTCTTTGTATGCTGGTTTCCTTGCTTTTTTGCAGTCCTACTTGATCCATTTTTAAATTTCTCTATTCCTTCCCCTTTGTTTGATGCTCTAAACTGGTTTGGTTACTTAAATTCTACCTGTAATCCATTAATATATGGCTTTTTCTACCCATGGTTTCGGAAAGCTTTTAAATATATTGTAACAGGCAAAATATTTAACTCCCAACTTCGTACAACAAAACTTTCATCTGAAGATTAGTCACAGTAGTACATTGTAGATTCTACAACTGACACCCAGTTCTAAAGGTGAAGATTAAACAACAGATTACTTGGTGTTCATAATTCAGTGAATTATTTGAAATGTACAATATGAATCTCACAATTCAGTTCTGTAGAATTATCAAATATTCCCTTAATAAAATCAGACACTTTATATTTTGGCATTTTGTTGCCACCTGTGCTGACTCTTACTGCCTTGATTCTGTTTGAGAAGTTAAATTTTTCTAGAATCTCTGCATGAACTATTTCAGGAAGTATACAGTCTATAAACATCTAATTTCATCTAATTCTGCGTGCATGCAGCAAGTCTTTCTTGAGGTTCACCATCAATAATTTCCTAAGCTGAATACATCCCAAACCAGTATGGTGATAGTATTTCCAACCTTTTGTCTAAAGGTTGACTAAGGCATTAATGTATAGATGTATATTATCTGCTGTAATTCCCAGCGTATAGAATTTCAGTGTAATTTTGGCTTGAAGTTGCTCTTTTCCTTTGAAATCAGCGGAATCGGATTTGCAGCATTTATCCCCCATATGCACAGTGCACAGGAATGAGAGTTCTACTCACATTTTATGTACATCCCTGTGCTTTCTTAGCTTCCACATCAGGCTCCAGGTGCTACAGAATATTCCAACCACGAACTCTCCCAAGATTCACTCCAGCAAACCCGAACATGGAACTGAAGCCTCTAGCTGTGGCTCTGTGGTGGTGCAGACTCACCATAACACTCTACAAGCTCAGTGTAAGCCACCATTGTGCTTTTGCCTTTCAAGTGTGGTGAGTTTAGATGATCAGGCACTCCCTGACCACGCCTGAAACTCAAGCTCCTTGTAGCCTGGCCTGAAAGGCACCAGGAATGTACAGTCTGAGAGTACCAGAACTCTACAGGAGAAGATTCCAAGATTGCCTCACCTGAATTGTAGCCAGAAATTGAAAGATTTTTGATTAAAGTTAATTATCTCAAGATCTTATAAATACTGCCCTAAGTGAAGAACCCCTTGAGCTCTTGACCACTGCCTATTGCCCTTTATATTCCCTTCAGTTGGGATGCCTTTCAGGGTAGACTTCTTGAGGTGCACTGTTGATCAGCATCGAAAATGAGAGATCTTTTGCAGATGGACCCTGTTGTCCACTAAGAGCTGATGAAAGGGAAAATGATTCGCTTACCAGATAGGAAGGCCCTTGGGCATGAAACTGAACTCAGAAATCTCCCTTTGGAAATACCCTGTTTGTAAGTTTCATGTGAGCCTTGCTATACTTAAAGATGCAGGACTTTCTGCCTCTCCTTTGGAGATCAATCCCTTGAAATTTGCAGTGCTTGAAGGGATATGTAGCATCCTCAGTGTGCTGCTGTCAGCAGGGAGGGTTTCATGACAGATGATAGGGGAGACTACAGAGGTGGTGTCACAACCAGATGTCCCAGGCCATGCCTTCATATGGTTCAATGTGGCTGCTTTAGAGGAACTTCTGTGCCATCAGATCAGTCTCTATGTGAAAATAAGAATGAGCATCTGCAGACAGCACAGGTGGAAGTCCATGAAGGGTTTGTGTTGAAAACTAACCACATATCCTTTAAAAGGATCTTCACAGTGTTTGCTGTCATAAGTGATCACCACTGTACTCAACTATTGGGCAGGCATGTGTTAATTCCTCCTGCTACTTCAACAGGACTGTGTTCATGGTAGGTATCCAATTAAGTTTGTGGTTCTGCATTAAAGCATTTCTGAAATTTTTTTTCTATATATTATATACCTAGCTGGTGACACATGATGCTGTCAAAGACAATTTA
This sequence comes from Lagopus leucura, assembly GCF_019238085.1. Lineage (NCBI taxonomy): Eukaryota > Metazoa > Chordata > Aves > Galliformes > Phasianidae > Lagopus > Lagopus leucura. Next base: position 47,147,073 of record NW_024962252.1, on the reverse strand, counting down.
AGTAATAATTTCAGGATTTCTGTAACATCCATGTAAACTGTTCACAGTCAGCCCAATATATTACACCTACATCTCTTCTACTGCAAATACTCAGAAAATGACTTGCAGCTACCTGTGAGGCTTCGGTGTCTCATGTCCTTGGGTGTGTTTGGAGTATTCTGCTCAGTCTGCCTACAGCTGGATCTGGACTACCGGAGTAGTTTTTCTGGACAAGGTGTCTTGCAGATCTGTCACAGGGAGGGGCTTGCAGGATACAGCACTATTTGCTGTTCCACCTGCTTGTAAACAACACAAATTCAAAACCTGATGCTAAACCAACCACTGCTCTGCATGAAATCAAGGGCTGCAGATTAACATCTGCAGACCATGCCTGCTAGTCTGCAGGTGAACTGGAGCGTCTGCAGTTTTTGCTATAACCCTCACCACATTCAATTCCATGAGGTACACATTTATATTCAGATGTAAGCAGTGCAGATCTCTTCAAGATTTCGTCTCTAAAAATAGCATGTAACCTTTCCCTCTGAAACACGTTAGCCTCTTACACATTTTTTCATGTTTTATTGCAAATTCTGCGAGGCTGTTCCTTTCCTTGGGACAGCAACCAGAAGCACTGGGGCTTCTATTTTTTCTTTTTTTATTTTTTTTTAGCTGGGAATGGTTCCAGCAGGAGCTAACACTGCCTCGGAGGGAGTGGAGGCAGCAGGAGTGTGTGTCTCTTTTTTCCATCGTTTGTGTCACATCTTAAATAAACTGAGAGGGTTTCCTTCCCCCTTGTGGAGTCCACCTGCAAAAGCAGTTTTAAAGAAGACGACTGACATTTCTATCTTGCTTTTATCTATACAGGGATAAAAATAAAATAAAATTGAATCTTTAGGTTTCAAAAACACCATTTTGTACGTTTTGTAATACATAGATGGATTTAATTTTACAAGATCTCTGCTAATCTTTATTTTGTGCCTTAATAGTGAAGAGCATTTAGGAGGTGTTTAACACCAGATCACTGGCATAACAGGGGATCTAGAGGCACAGAGGTATGTTTTGGAGATGAGCAGCAACACAAAAATCCAAATGGCAATTTCCTTGAGACACTGCCATAGTATTTCCAAAATTAATGCTCCATAGTCAGTATCTAATCTGTAATGTCTTTGACAAAGACCTCCCTGAGATATTTTATATATGAAAATTAAGTAAGTGGAAGTAAGAGTTCTATGAAACTCCTGACAAAAGGGGCATGTACAGACGTGAACATAATATATTAAAATACTTTATTTATTCTTCCTTTCACATAACCAAACCAAATCATCTTCCCGGTCGACTGGTTGTGTGTGTGTCTGTTTTCAAGGCAGCAGCAGCAACAATGCATCTTTGAGGCATTAGAGAGAAAACTGATGTGGCAAAAAATGAGTAACTTCTCAAGGGACAGCCGTGAGACTCTAACTACATATAAACTGAGAAAATTGTGGTCATTCTTGTATAAAAGAAAGACTGGTTTTGGATGTATTCCAATTAAACATCTCTTCCCAAATGCAATAATGGGAGAAAAAAGTACCGAAAAAAAGCATTCTAATAACAGACCAGATATTTAAACATGTTTTGCTGGCTAGCTCTGAATCAGAGCATTTGTCTAACTGAGGCTACACTGGAATGAAGGGGCAAAAAACAACTTGAAGCACTGTTGAGAATACAAAACAGACAGACAAAATACTTTGCCTCTAGTTGGTTTATAAATAGCAAAACTCCTCTTAAGTGTCTGCAAAGCATATTAGAGGATATTATTAAGGATAATTTCTTAATGAAGGATATTATCACCTGTATTATAAAAATATCTGAATCACCACATATAATTAAAATCAGTGCAAATTATGTGGCTAGATCACTTCTGAAAGAATAAATAGTTTTTTTCACCTTTCTAAGCTACATTCACAGTTCACACATGTACTTGCTCCTGTGCATCAGATGTCTGAACCTGAGACAGCAGAAATAGCAGGGTCACAGACCTGCTCCTCTTTGAAGGTATTTCGTTTGCCATGTAAACAAAGGCTAAACTGTTTTTCTCCATCTCCTCTCCAGCCAAGAAAAAAAAAAAAAAAAAAAAAAAAAAAAAAAGAGAAAGAGAAAAGCCAGGACTCTGAAATAAAAACCACTGTAAAATTAGTTTTACTGTACAAGAAAGAGCTACATAGATCATTAAGCTGCTACTCTTTGACTTTTGTTATTGAAATATTGAAATGCTCTGGTGTACAGACTGGAGACAAAAGGAGAATCCTTCAGGTGGAGATTTACCTTCACATAAACTGCAGGTACCTGGCATCAGCGGAGCTAGGATCCAGATTTTGTGCCTTTGCCCATCAATTTGGTAATCAGGTGAAGAAGTCCTGGTGACTGGAAAAAAAGTAAACATCATATCCATTTTGAAAAAGGGTAAAAAAGATGACTCCGGGAACTGCTGACCTGTCAGTCTCACCTCCGTGCCCGGGAAGATGATGGAACAGATTCTCCTGGAAGCTACGCTGAGGCACAAGGAAAGCAGGGAGGTGATACTGGAGAACCATTATGGCATCATAAGGACAAATCTTTCTTGACCAACCTGGTCACCTTTTATGATGATGTCACTGCATCAATGGACTCAAGAGTAGCCACTGATGTCCTCCATTTCAACATCAGTAATGCCTTTGACATGGTACCCTACAATACCCTTTCCTCCAAATTGGAAAGATATGGATTTGATTGGAGGAATGTTTGAAGGATGAAGAACTGGGTACAGGTTGATCCTGAGAGTAGGAGGAGTTAAGGAGTTCAGACTTAGAGATTACTTAGAAAAACTTAGAGCCCACGGACAGCAATTTCAACAAAAAAGATCTTGGTCTATCCATGTCTTCACTGCAGGAGTTTGAACTATGCCAGATAGAACACTTTTCCTCCTATATTTTTTGTGGGCTTTTTTTCTGCTGACTACTAGGCTATGTAGTACTTTCAACAAAAACTCAGTTTGAGATTGTATCCAGCAGTTTTGTCTGAAAGAGGAAGAGGTAAGGGAAGGAACATTTTGAGAATGATTGACATTTTTCATTTTATGATACCATTCTTACATTCAGAGTTGATACATGTTAATAATCTCTTCCTGTTTTAAGCTATAAAGGCATACATTGCCACTGTCTGAGGCTTTTCTTGATCATGAGCTGTTTCATGCAATCAGATGTCAAGCAAATTATATGTGCAGGAAGGGCAAACTGAGATTGTTTTGTTACACACCAGCCTCTTTCAAGGTGACAATAATCACCTCAGAAGCACCATGATAGTTAGCTAGCTGACGGGTATTTTGACAATGAATGACAAAGGGATTGAGTGAGAATGGTATTTTATTACATGTAAAATATAGGAAAAATGAAAATTAATGGGAATACTAGAGCACAGAGTATAAAAAAGCTATTGGTGATATTAAAGCCATCCAAAAGCCTCTAACGATCTAAACATAAATGCTTGTTTATTAAAACATGGACATAGGAAAAGGAGAAAACTTTGAAATATGTCCAGGTTAGTGCAGTCCTTCACTGAACTATGCCTAATTTATGCTTTAATGCACTGGGATTTTTAATGTCCACACTGGTCATGGAGGCCTCCATGGGGTGAGGGTCAGTGACACCCCAGGATGAGCTAGCATGAGCTGCATCTTCTTTCAGAAGCATCCTAAGAAAGAAAATACAGATACTAACCTTGAGATAAGCCTTCAGAGATTCAACAGCAGCTGAGCATTTGTGTGTTTGAACAGCTTTTCAGAAAATGGCTATTTTTGCCAGATACACAACAGTCCCCCTATGCCCCTAAGGTATAATAGCCACCTACAGGGACACTCCATCTGGTTTATTTAAGGCGTTGACTGATCTCACATTTTCCACTCAGACAATGAACGTACTTGGAAAAGGATTTCAATACACTGCAGTACAGCTCCCGTAGCATGGAAAGAGCTATTTCACCGTAAGTATTCCCAATTTAAGAGCTCTGTTGATGCTAGGAAGGATGGGAAAGGTGACAATATTATCCAGCTATTACAGCAGTCATTTTAAGGAAAAAAGAATACACTGAGGAAAATACCGTGTTTTTAACTGTAGCTGTTAAAAACTATGCCATTCAGTTATCTGATATAGTAATTCCAGATTACTGGAACAACTCATTATAATCCACTGATATCTTGTATTTGGTACAGCTCAATTTAAAACTTAAATAACTTAAACGTAAAGTTTGAATAGTAATGTCACAAGTATAAAACAGTGGCAATCTTTAGGACATACAGCAATATTTGTGTTTGTCTTGCTGAATATTTGTCATCGCCTCACCAGATATCCATGCATATGCCCATAGCTAGGAAACTAGTCTGAGAAATGTGCCACGCAGGTTTTACTTTTGCAGTGAGATGTTACTTTGTAAAAATCACTTCTCAGTTTCTATTTAATAAAAAGATTCACAACTAAATTGGAACTTCCTTTCCAGGGAAATTCACAAGAATCAGTGTGCTATGATACTGGAGTCAGCTTTAATATATTCCATGAGCTTTGGCTCACAAAGCCTGTTACTCAGCAGTATTTTTCCTTCTATGGCAGGACTTCATTTTGTTTATTACTTACACAGATTTGCTGCATTCCCTACACTACTCACAGTATTGGATGACAGAAAATCAAGTAAAAAATGCAGGAAAATTGTTGCAACTAAAATTGAACATGCTGATCTGAAGCTTCAGGAGATACAAAAGTGATATTATAGGCTCATTTTTTTTCACTTGAAATATGCAAACTGTTCAATAGTTTAAATGAAAGTATTTGATTAAAAGGCATCTCTCCTTCTAATCTGCCTTTTAAACAGCTTTTTGCAGGTCATTTGGCAGCTCCACTGGAAGCTGAATCCTTTTCCAGGCTTGCGGCTAACCCGAGCAGGCACAGGACCTGCCATGGGCTCAGCCCAGGGCCGTAGTGCGGAGATGGGGACGCTCATCGCCTTGTGCTATGAGGTGAACGGCTCCTGTCACAGAACCCAGCATCCCTTCGGGGTGCAGCTGGTCATTTACCTGGCCTGTTCCTTAGGCATACTGATTACAGTGCTGGGGAACCTACTCGTTGTCATCGTTGTTTCCCATTTCCAAGCCCTGCACACTCCCACCAACTTTCTGCTCCTCTCCCTTGCCTTGGCTGACATGCTCCTGGGATTGACTGTGCTGCCCTTCAGCACTATCCGGTCTGTAGAGAGTTGCTGGTATTTTGGAGATGATTTCTGTAAACTGCACACCTTTCTGGACACACTCTTTTGCCTGACCTCCATATTTCACCTGTGTTTCATTTCCATAGATCGGCACTGTGCAATTTGTGACCCTTTGCTCTACCCCACCAAGTTTACTCTAAGAGTGGCCTGCATGTGCATTGGGGTGGGGTGGGCAGTCCCCATGGTCTACACCTCTATCTTCCTGTACATTAAAGAGATTGCAGAAGGGCTGGGCCATTTTTTGCAAGATGTACCCTGCGTTGGTAGCTGCCAGCTGCTGTTCAATAAGCTCTGGGGGTGGCTGAATTTTCCAGTATTCTTCTTCCCTTGCCTCATAATGATAACTTTGTATGTAAAAATATTTACTGTCGCTAACAAGCAAGCCAGATTGATAAACAACATGAATAAAAGTTTTGGGGCTCAGCTACACAGAGGAGCATCCAGAAGTGAAAAGAGAGCAGCAAAGACTCTTGGAGTAGCTGTAGGAATCTATCTCCTGTGCTGGCTGCCCTTTACTATTGACACCATGGTAGACAGCCTTCTGAATTTCATCACTCCTCCAGTCCTATTTGACATCCTCATTTGGTTTGCATACTTTAATTCTGCCTGCAATCCCTTGATCTATGTGTTTTCCTATCATTGGTTCAGGAAAGCTGTGAAACTAGTCTTAACTCAGGGGATCTTTTGTTCCAGGACATCAAGAGTAGACTTGTACCAATAATGACCAGAGCCTTCTCATGCACCACTGAAAATATTTTAGGCTATGTTTAGGCATTCCTCATGAATATTATGGATCATCCAGATAGCTAGTTTTTTATTTTTCCTAAAACAGCTGGCTTGTGTAAATCTCGGGTTTAAATAGGCACGCTGTTCTGTGAATAATTGTCCACAACATTTATCTCAGCACACACGCCTTGTTAGTCTTGACTTTGCTATGTGATGTGACAAGCATTTGACGCTTGTCTATAGTCAGCTGCAAAATAGGACACCATCCACACTGTTACTGAAAAAATTGCTGCCTGTCTCTGAAGACACCTTTCTAAGAGACAGTTGTTTTTAATAAACAAAGTAGGTGATGATGATTTAGTAAGTTACAAAGGGTGTATGCTAATTTTTAAGTACAAAAAAGTATAAGGATGCAACAACAGGTAAGACAAAATCCTTAACTATGGCAGTGGACAATAGCAGAGGAAAAGAAACATCAATCTGACATTTTAAACTTAATTTTCCTAGCCTGCTACTGAGCCAGATGTTACATACGGGAAATGCATCCTAAATTCCTTGGTAGAATCTCTTCAAACCCATGGAATGAAGACACCTGTTTAATCAGAATGTGCAAAGTGAATGCTCCATACCTTTGATCCTTATTTTCCTTCTTCGTATCTTTTCCATTCCTACTGTGTAAGGGAGTAGAAGAAGGGGACAGAGGGAGGAAAGGAGTTGCATGGAGTATTCAAACTGTTAATAATTTTTGTGGTTTTTTTTTTCTTTGCTGTCTTTCTTTTCCCTAGGATTACTCATGCTTTTGTGTTTGATTGATTGATCCCAAAGAAGTGGGTCTGCTTACAGACATAACATATGCTTACATATTTGAGCTGCACATGAAATGTCAGTGCAGTTTCTTAGTTTTCTTCAGCTATGTTTATGTTTTTGTGATTTCATAGGCCAATTTTAGATCTGTAGACCATTGTGATCTCTGTTCAGGAAGCAGCAAGCTGAATGGTAAAATTTTGTACTATACATAATGGAGCTATTTTCTACCTCAACGTTATGACCATTTTATCAAGAAAAGAAGTGTACCAAGCAATAGTAATTCTTTTATAAAGAATTAATAGGCATACAAATAATAAGCGTAATAATCCATCATTTTATTCTGTTCATGGCATGTGAAAATGTTATCAGGTTTTAATGTTGTTTGAATTATTATTGTCTTCTAAAGAATGTCATTTCATCTTATATTCAGAGGCATATTTTCTATAGGACAAACACTGAAAGAAGAAAAGAAGAGACAGCTACAGAAAGAAAGTAACTAATAGCAAGAGACCAGCAGAGACCCAACAATTTTCTTAAAAGAGTGATTAATTTTTTACTAATTCGGTAGGCAATTGAATCAATCCCACATGGGCACATGTGTCAGAACAAAAGAGAAGAATTTCACAACCGATACTCTGTCGGAAATCAGAGCAATAATGTCATTGTTGCAACAGCTATATACTTTAACTATGTATGTAATAAACTAAATGCCAAAACTCCTTTTGCTCTTTTTTTTGTATCATACTGTTAAGATTTCTGCATGGCAAGAGTTTCCTCAACTAGCAAAAATGAGTTATTGCTTTAGCATTTTGTAATCTGTCCTGACATCAGATTATTTCAAAACTTTTTACTGTTTGTCTATACTCGTAACACCCTAGTCAAAATATATATATGTATATATATATTAGTATTCAAAATAATCAAAGCTCAAGCTTTACAGAGGAAGGAGAAGAATACCTAAGAGTTCATCTCGAGGTTGTCCTGGACAGTGACAGTAAACTGTCGATGTTTTTAAGCTAAGACATTTATGAAGCCCTATGTCTGTTAGTTAGAATGTTAGCGTCATTCTATATCACATCCTTCTCTCAGTGTCTGATACTCCCCCCGTTTGTTGTATTAATTTTCATTATTTCTTAGGATGGAATACAAAGACTTTTCTACTGTTCTTCTATCTACTCATTCTGTAGGAAAAGGTAAAAACCTCACACCCTAGTGCCTACATCTATAGACTTTGTACAGTTAGCATAGCACAGCAAAGCCAGTGACCAGGCTAAAGAAAGAAAAGCAGAATCAGATTCTTAGGGAAATACAGGTGACAGAATGAGGAAGACTGTTAAGCAAAACAGACCTGACTGGCCTGAAAGGGTCAAACAGGGAACACGCGGCCCCTCCTGAAAGGGAAGGACTGCCATGTGAAACTGGCAAGCATAAGTTACAGCTTCTTCGTTCCGTGACCAAGAGCAGAACATGTTCTGTGAAGAGAACACCTTTTGATCATAATCCACAAAAGAGTTAATTAAGTAATGATGTATTGCTGTCAGCTGCATGAATGTTATCTGATTTAAGTATTGTATACTCCTGTAGCTAAAAGATATAAAAACCCTGTAACAACAATAAACTTTGCTTCTTGCGCCACCAGAGCCTAAGCCCGTCTGTCCCAGGCGTCTTGAGCTGGTCTCCATCAACAGAATACCACAGAAATATGTATGAAAACAATATATATATTTAAAGTCTTAGATTGTGGCTTGAGTTTTAAGATGAAGGCTCTTAAATTTAATGTGCCTAGCTGTCCATGATTACAGTAAGTGTTTAAGCTGATTATAGTTATAACCAGAATGGCTGTTTAAGCTCTGCTTGCAGTCAGTAAATTTCTAGAATATGAATCAGCTGCCTGGTGACACCAAAGATGCCTTAGGGAACCTGAGATGACTACAGAAGACTAGCATTCAGCTCAGAGGAAGCGGAGGCATAGAGCCAGGTGGGACATACCTGGGTATCTAAAACAGCACTAGATGCCCCTGTTTGGGTATTTAGCATAAGCAAGGGCATCTTACAGAAGTTCAGACATTTAGTTATGTAGAAATCTGCAAGCCTCAAAACGAACTGTGTCATATGGATATCTTAAAAACAGCTTTTATTGACACCTTTTTCTCTTGAACTCACCACAGCCAAAGCAATAGAGAAAGGGAGCTTCCACCGAGTTTCCAGTTGTTATTTGAGATATTTTCTACCAATCCTCAATAGATTCAAGAAAGTACACGTCATAAACATATTCAATTGGCCACTTCTTTTTGGAGTCCCATTGCATAATCTGTCTTTATAATTTTCTTCTATGGAAGAGGATGAGCATTGTTCCCCTGATGGATTATCATTTTCTAGGTTACAGTAGAAGGATTAGCACATCACATTAGGTGACTGTTGCTAGGTCTTCTTTTTGGTTAAACGGGTTGGGACAATGGAGAGAGGCACATACAGTGCTAGGACAAACAGGTGAGACAGGTCTGGAAGCAGCCATAATTGCTTTCCTGTTCTTCTGTCACTGCATTTTGTAGCAATTGTAACTCATGCTTTCATCATCTTTATAACCCCTCCTCTTACTCCTTACCTTTGATGTTTACGTAGACAAATTCTGTCATGACTCCTTTGTGCATTTTTCTCCATGGTTTCAAAAAGCAATGAAGGTAATTATGAATTGTAAAATGATAATGGTGATGATGAGCTATAAAACAGTGGAGATCAGTTGCTCAACAATTAACTCCTTTTCCAAATGAAAAGATATTAGTTCCGTAAGATCTAGTTGCTGGCCTCAAATTCCATAGACTTATTCTTTTTAATGTATGTTCTTCCATAGATTTGTATTTCTTTATCTGAACAAAATACTGACAATTAATTTTATGCCCTGCATAAATCTTCATCTTGTTACAGTGGTCTGCCTGAGGGAAGAAGGTCTTTTTATTTCCAGGAACCTCTTAATTAAAGACCAGAATTTGCAAGAATAATTTCAGCTCACTTCTCTTGTGCAGGTAAAGCATATTGTGATTTTTGAGAATTTAATAGAAAGGCAAATAAAGATTTAAACAAGTTGCTAGAAAGCCTCATTTTCTTTTATTCTTTTAGGAAACATCCATGTTGGGAATAGAATTTTTCTCTTGTTATTTAAAGTATATACTATATGACAATTACTGCTGCTGGCGAGTAAGTAGCAATCTAATTAACCTGCAAATGTTCAAAACAGTTTTTTAAACAATTTTTTAGCCATTCTGCAATGTAATTCACCCACTAGCTTGTTAAGGCTTGAAATAGTCATCTGCCATAACTTGGAACAGCATCTGGTGTAATAGGAACATAATCCTATTTCAGGTTTTGGAGTGGATAGCTGAATTAAATCTGCAAATAGCAATAACAACAGTAAATCCAATTCTTCACTCTGTGGAATGCATCAAGCATTTGCTGGGAAGCCTTGCTAGACAATTTGCCATTTGTAGCAAATGTGAACAGCATGGCTCTCCATATCTAATGTCAGTGGTGCGCAAGTGAAATGCAATAGCCAAGAATGAGATTTGCCTGCAAGGTAAATTATGCACTGCTCATGCCTGGGAGAGAAGACACTTGTAAGGAGTATGAGGATAGGGATGAATTTCTGCATTATTGTGCTGTTGTGTATCACACAGGAATGCAGAGCTGGTTAGGAGTGACTGCCCAGCCCCAGTTTCACCAGCAACTCCAATGCCTGTGCCACCCTGTACTCATCATCCACACTCAGCGACAGCGCCTTGCTGGCTACACGTGCTCGCAGGTGGGGACTGCAGAAACAAGAGGACTCCAGGAAGGAGACAGGAAGGTGGAGCAGACTATTGGCTCAGGCACTGGGAGAGCAGGAAGCAATGTCTCTCCCAAATCACATGGTGTTGGTCTTGGTCTAATTTCAACCTCTTTCAAGTATCGGATACCATAGGGAATATAAACAGAATGTTTTTGAAGTTACACCACATCAGTTTAATTTTACATAAAATAGCAGAGATATGAAATGCTGATTTTCAGACTCAATGAATATCCAGAGTATCTTAAGTGATATCTACTGAATATCCACAGTACCCTCTCTGCCAAATCTATGCTTACCATAGTCTCAATATTTCTCCTTTTCTTTTTCCAGAGCTTTCCCCATTTTGTGTAATGTAGTCTGCAATTGGATGAACATATGGTTCAGAGCTCAATTCTTAGGTAACACAAGTGAGGTCTAGAAATATGCTGATGGCATGAATTTATAGATTAAATTTTCTAGCAGCTCTCCTTTCCAGCATCTCTGAATATTACACTAAAAGGCAGCTTTTTCAGAACTCCTGCCATATATTACAAATGATCGAAAACAGTATTATTTATTAGCAAAGGAAATAATGAAAAAAGTGAAATAACACTGCTGTTTTAACTGTAAAACAAAGCACATTTTCATAGTGCTGTTTAAAGGATATTTTGTGCTCTCAGGAGAACCTGGTCAATAAACAGGACTTTCTGGCTGCTGTCTTAACTGCATCTTACTTCAGATTACTATATTAAAGAGGCTGTTTAAATATTTTCATAATAAGACAACACTGTAATGAAAAGTTTGTTTAATAATCCAGTTTCCTTCCCAGGCTGTAAGATATTTGTAGGAACTGGGTAAATTAAAGAATAATATCACAAGCTTTTCTAGTTATTTAACAATGAAAGGTAGATGCTAAATGAGCTAACAGCATATGACAACAAGCATTTTGTCCGTAGAACACCCAGTATCTCTAGGCAATCATTCATCTCACCTATTTCCAAGGTGTGAGAATGAACACTGATCGATGAGTGTGTTATCTGCAAGCTAAAAAAGAAGTGGCAATCTGCAGATGAAGTACTCAGTAAGAGTAATGGGGGCAATAATGGGAAGAATAACAGGACACTTCTTTTTTCTTTTATTTTTCAATTGGAAGTACTTATTTGAAATCATTGTTTTCTGAGGGAAAACTGACAGTGAGCCTAGCTGAGGCTCCTGGAAGTAGGAGTGGCTATGCTCAGTCAAAGATTTTATAATCAAAACTTGGATGTAAAAATCAAGGCAAGGCCTTAATACAGAAAGGAAGTGCGTTACCCTCTCATTAGTGCACCATCTAGTGGGATAATCCTGGATTAACTTCACTGCTCAACAGCGTGGAGGGAAAATTTTCCCATGCACGTAGCTGCATTAAGATCACTGCTAATCTAAATAACATACTAAATTTAGAATGAAGAGGTAAACATTCCCATGGCAAGTTAGAAAATTAGGCATATCAGAATGCTTTTTCTTAACAACTTTAATTTATAAATGTAAGGCTGGACATCTCCAGGCATCTATTAATATAAATTTATGTAGATATGCCAGTCTTGAAGGCTATGTTGTTGTCCTGGTTGGGACAGATTTGACTTTCTTCGGAGTTTTATATGCTGTTGTGTTTCGGATTTAGGAGAAAAAAACAACACACCGATGTTTCAGTTGTTGCTGGGCAGTTCTGTACAGAGACAAGAATGTTTCAGTTTTTCAGCTTCTAGTACTGTCCTGCCAGCAAAGGGGCTGGGGGCACAGGGAGCTGGGAGGAGACAGAACCAAGGCAGCTAACCTAAACTGTTCAAAGAGATATTCTGTACCATATGACAGACATCATGTGAAAAAAAATTACAAAACTGAGAGGAGTTGGATGAGGGAGCTGCTGCTACTAGGGACTAGCTGGGCATCAGTGGGTGGATGGTGACCAATTCCACTGTACGTCACTTACATTGTAGTTATATATATTATTTATCTCTTCCTTTTCTACTTTGATAAATAGTTTTGATCTCAATCCATGAGTTCTACTTTTCTCTTTTTCCAGTTCTCTCCCCTATAACACTAGGAGGAGGAAGGGAATAAGAAAAGATTTTGTGTGCTGAGCTGCTGAATTAAACCACAAAAGTCCTCTCCCATTTGAGCATGCTTTGAAAAATATTAAAAATCTACGTAAGGGTAAATCTTTCAGGCTTTTTACTTTGCTGCATTGTGTTTTAGTTTTCTTGTACTTTTCTACTAGTGCTATTTGCTTACCACGTTATGAGAGTTTCCTCCACTCTAGTTATTTTCAAATCATAGCAATGACCAAGATCCATGACAGAGCAAAAATAAACACTCAAGACAGTGAGGCAGCTCAAGAGGAGGAGAAGGACGATCACTCTACCCAACTTCCTTGGTCCAGGCTGGGTGTTGCAGAAGAGAGAGCATTCCCAGCCACCCATGCAACAGGGTTTACTCTGCAGTATTTAATTTAATCTCGCAAGTTAAGCATCCCAGCCTGCAGGGCACTGGGGAACACATGATCCTGTGATTTTTCCATTTTAAAAATGGAGCAGGATTCAGGAGCATTCGCAGCTGCTATGAAAGAAGCCTCAGAAGTTCATCTATCCCATGCTCTCAAGTAACTGGGTTAGGAGACCCCAGGTTCTCCCATGTCCAACTGCTAGCTCTGCCTCTCCCTGCCGCAGTGGTTTTTAGGCATAGAATCACAGAATCAATAAGGTTAGAAAGAAACACTAAGGTCATCTAGTCCAACCTTCAACTCTTCTCTACCATGCCCACTAAATTATGTCCCTAAATACCACATTCACATTTCTTGAACACCTCTGGGGATGAGGACTCCACCACCTCCCTGGGCAGCCTATCCCAATACCTCACCACTCTTTCTGAGAAGAAATGTTTCCTAATATCCAACCTGAACTTCCCCTGGTACAACTTAAGGCCATCACTTCTCATCCTATTGCTGTTAAGTGGGAGAAGCAACTGACTCCCACCTTGCTACAACCTTCTTTCAGGTTATTTGTAGGGAGTGATAGGGTTGCCTCTGAGCACCCTCTTCTCCAGACTGAACAGTCTCAGTTCTCCCAGCCACTCCTCATACAACTTTTGTTCCAGACGTCTCACCAGACTTCTTTAAATATATTTATAATCTCCCATTCTTTCAGTTTACTCATAAGTTTCTACTTCCATTTAGAGATGATGACCAAAACATAAGGTCAGAAAGAACATTCACATAATGGCACTGTATTTCATTGTATTTCAGTGTTTTTAAGTTGTGCCAGAGGAAGCTCAGGTTGGATATAAGGAAACATTTCTTGGAAAGAGTGGTGATGCATTGGAACAGGCTGCCCAGGGAGGTGGTTGAGTCACCGTCTCTGGATGTGTTCAAGAACCACATGGATGTGGCACTGAGTGAAGCGGTTTAGCGGTACGGAGGCGGTGGGCTGACGGTCGCACCAGATGATCTCAGCGGTCTTTCCAATCTTTCCAACCTTAACGACCCTCTGAAACCTCGCCGCTCGCTGGAGGCCGCAGCGCGAAGCCCACACCCGCCCACCCCGAGCCCTCCCAGCCGGCAGCGCCCCCTGCCCGCAGCTCTGGGCCCGCAGCCCTCCTCTGCCCGGCCCGGCCCGGCCCCGCGGCCGCTCCTCCCCCCGCCTCCGCCGTCACGGCGCGGCCCCCGCCCCATGACAGGACGGGGTGGTGCCGGGCGGCCAGGCCCCGGCCCTCCCTCGGTAAGCCGGCTTCCCTGTCATCAGCGCCCCGCGCCCGGTGCGAGGAGGTACACCGGAGCCGGGTAAGGGCGGCGGGAGTGGATCGGGGCGGCCGCTTCTTTCTCGCTTCCACGCTCGGGTGGCCGGCGAGGGATGGCGCGGGCGGGGTGGTGGCCGAGCAGGGGCTGTCAGAGGGCGTCACGGTGGGGCCTCGGTGCTTGCGGTAGCTCCCGGCCGCCGCTTGGGCCTGGGGCTGAGCTGGGCGGCTGAAGGCGGGGGAGCCCCGCTGTCGGGTGGAGGCTGCCCAGCTCCGGGGTGGCAGCTCGTGCTCCTCCCGCCGTGACATCCCCCTGGCTTTCTGCCGGGCGCTGCCGTGCTGCTCCGAGGCCTCCAGCCGGTGTGCTGTGGCGGCTTAAGTGCAGTCTGAGCCGGGGGAGTTGAGCTGCGCTGCATCAGAGCGCTCGTGGTGTTGGAGGTGTGAGGGGAGCAAGGTGTGCTGGCTGCGGGAAGGAAGGCTTCAAATCGCCTGTGCAAATAGAGCCTGGGCTTGGGGCCCGGCGTTATCGCTGCCTTTCCTGTCGAGTGACTTGCTGCTGCCTGAGAAGTGGGAGCTCGGTGAAGCTGTGGGGGAAGTGGAGGGTTCGGCTCTGCCAGGCGTGAAACGCGTGGCGCTGCGTCTTCATCAAAGCTTAACGCTAAAATCGGAGGGTGCTTAATGCCACAGCTGATGTGTCCGTGTATTCTGACTTCCCCTGAGGAACGAGCAAAGCAGAAGCTGGGAGTGGTGTTGCCCTGCAGCCTCTTGCTATGAGCCCGTGGCTTCACATGAATGTTGTTACTAGAAAGGAGGAATGTAAACAGTTGAAATTTCTTAAAATTAGAGGAAAGTGGTGCCGGGTGCTCTGTTGAGCTGTTGTATTTCTGTTCCTGTGCAATAGGCATCTTTTGTAGCCCTGTATAAAAATAGCGAGTAACGCTTATCAAAGAGAAGCTCTGGAAAAATGAAGACCTGCAATTTAGTCATTGCCGTATCCTGGTGGGCCAGTTCCCAATGTTCATCTCCTGTTTCTTCCTCAGAAGCATGATTCTCTTTGTGAAGGCATTTCCTTGAGAACTTGTGTTGTTAGGCTTGCAAAAGGCACATTCTTCTGTTGCTTCATGTAATAATCAGTAAGAATGAGTTGGATAGCAATAAGTATATTCCTTGTTAGCCATGTGTGCTGAGGCGACATTGGTTGTCCTTTACGCCTAATCACGTTTCATGTTTCCATAGTTCAGTTTTACATACTGAGCACTTCTAATGCACAACTGCAAATGT
This sequence comes from Lagopus leucura, assembly GCF_019238085.1. NCBI lineage: Eukaryota > Metazoa > Chordata > Aves > Galliformes > Phasianidae > Lagopus > Lagopus leucura. Next base: position 47,131,436 of record NW_024962252.1, on the reverse strand, counting down.
AATGTTTAAGTTACATCTTTGTTGGGAAATCTTTTCTAGGGAAATGACACTGACCAGTTACACAGTCTTAACAATTCTTATTTCTTCTTTAAAAATCATCTGGTATTTGCATGATGTAAGTTCAGTTTTGATGTGCTTCAACACAACTGATGAAGCAAGACCAAGGTGATTGGGCAGAGTGGAATAAAAAATTATCTTTTGATCTCTTCTATCTTAGTGTTCCTGCATTAGAGCAAATAATGTTTTAAAATAAACTTTGCTTGCTTTCTTCCCACTTTGGATTTAGGCTTAGTTTTACCTTAAGCTAGGTGATTTGAAGAAAGGAAATCTGAATAGTTTAACTTTCACTTCTTTTAAACAGGCAGGGAGGAAATCATGTTGCTGTTCTGTTTGTTATGTCCCGTAGTTGTTCCTGTATTACAGATGCCCGTAGAGTGCCTTTGCGGATCAGGGTTTCAGCCCATCTGGAGCTGTAAAGCATAGAAGTGGAAAGTATGATGTTATTCTTAATACATTTTGGCCTTAATTAAACTGTGGGGAAAGGATATATCCAAACAAAACTTACCTCCCCATCCCCTCTGCAGAGAGCAGGGGCAGATTTAATTCTTGCCTGTATAAGTCAGTTGTGATAGTGCCTCTGGTGCAGTAGCAGAGGAGTAGTTACCTTATGGTGTGCAGTCTCTCCCTTATTCCAGAAGCTTTTATTTCTTGAAGTTTAATTTAACTACTTGCTGCTAAGATCAGCAAAAGCTGATGTCTGATGATTTGTTTTGAGCTGCTTTAGAATGGGAGCTGGAGCCACTCTGTAAAAGCGCTATGTCACCTTGTCTCATCTCAGAAGCTGGTTGGCAAAGCCTACTCAGATGAGGTGGACAGGGCATTGTCAACTTGCAGAAATCTTACTAATCATTGTGATACAAATCTTCAATAGTTAGTAGTGTGACTGTCTGATGTTTTTTACGGGGAATGGGAGTAGAATCTTTCTAATACTTACATCAAAAATTTTTATTGTGTTTTTGCCCTATTTGAAGGATATATATGCGTATATATATAGCAGAGATTATATTACAAAGAAAGTCATTGAAGAAGCTTTATTTAAAAAAAAAAAAAAAAAAAAAGAAAAGCATGTCCAAGAAAACCACATGACTTGTCTCTGGATATTTAAAGGCACAAAATCCTAATTCCAATCAGATTTAAATTTTCAAGCATTTCTCTGGAATGCAGTATATAATTTTTGCTTACCGTAAGCTGAGGATTCATGTAAATATTCCTTAAATAGTAAAATTATTGCTTAAGTGTTCTTTGTCTTGATGCTGTGTATTGGCAGTTTTTATAGGAGAAGGAAAAATCATAGAATGTCTTAATGAGAAAATACCAAATGGATTAGATGTTTGTTAACTGTAACCGGCCAGCACCTGCAGTGTAGTTAGATGATGGCTGCTGAGATCCAGCCCATGTTGTGCTTGTCACATCTCATCTTTTTGTCTCAAGAGAGCTTTCAAGGATGGCATCAGAGAGCTGCTTGGTTGTAGAGTTCCACGTCCTTGCCTGGTCAGCGGAAACTGGCCTCTGCAGTCAGCAGCAACCTTACTGGAAACAGCCAAGGGAAAAGCAAATTATTTCCATGCCTGATGAAGGAAAGCAAGAAAGCAAGTTGAAACTGAAGTTCTTTATTTACTTAGGATATCAGAGTGACTGTGATGGACAGTAATTCATTAATAGAGAAGTTAGGAAAAATACATATTGATCTCTTGAATTCTTTAGATTTTCTGTATGTACAGAGAGATCTTGTTTCATTCAGTGTTATGTGTTCTGAGTCTTTTTTTTTTTTTTTTCCCCTCCTGTCAATAGACTCAGTTCTTTGGTGAACCTTTTTCAGGCATTTGACTAGCTGAGTTACCTCTAGGTGTGGTCTCAGTCTCAGACCATGTTGGCAAGCAGAAGATGAGAGTTAAAATCAAAAGCTTGCACCAGGCTGAAACTTTGAGAGGAACTGAGTGCTACTACAAACGCAGGTCTGTTCCAGTTTGAATGCAAAATGTACTTCCTCAAACTGCAGCATATCATCATTAGTTCCTATTTAAAAAGTCATGCAGGCAGTAATGCCAAAGTGTTGCATGATGGAGAAGTTAAATACTGTGGAACTGAAAGGGATAATTTCTATGGAAATGTACGGTCTTAATGAATGCTCCTGTTGGCTTTGTCTGGAAGGAAGTGCTTGGTGCACATCTGTTTTGTTCCCCAGTGGCTGATTGCCTGACCTTGCTGTTAGCAGAGCTCCCCTTGGCTTCCAGGGTGCAGTTGTCTGGATTTTCAGAGGGCAAGTGACTCCAGACTGACAAGTGAAGGGTGTACATCTGGAGTGCTCATTCTCTTAGACACCAGAGCTGATATAACTAGAATGAGGAAGAAACTCATACTTCCCGTTTCGTTTTTTTTTTGTGTGTGTGTGTGTTTTGTTGCTGTCGGAGAGGGTGGGTTGGTTTTTTTGTTTGTTTCAGATACAAAAATTTCCTTTTCTTTGGGCTGCTCTGTGATTGGGAATTGATGAAAGCTGATGGCTGCCTGCTTACTCCTCTTTCCAGTCTGTTACCTGGACTAGTCAGAGACCAGGAACTTAACCCTGCACCAATTTGCGCTATTGATGTGCTCTGGAATATCATAGCTGATGGAAGAGTTTGTATGGGATAAGACAGCTATGAATTTACATTGCTATGCTGTGACTTGACTGTAAATTCTAATTAAAAGAAGTATGTTGTTCTTTGCCAAAACCGCACCCCTTCCTCTTCATTTCACTTTAATTCTTTAAACAACCAAGTGAACTTCCCAAAGAAGCAACTTCAGAAATTGAAAAAAAAGTCAGCATTTTAACTACGTACACAGTTACACCATTAGAAAGATTTTCTTGGCACCTGCTGTTGTATGTCTGAAACGGAAGCTGTTTGTTGATGTCTAGAAGCTGAAAACTTTCCAAATAAAAAGTTCGATTTAGGAAATGCTCATGAATCGCATCAGCTTTTATCATTTTGGGGTGTTCTTAGAATGGGGACTAACTGATTTCTGCAGCAGTGCTGACTGTTGTAGTTACAAGTGTGTCCTAGACTCAGCACTCTGCAGTGTATATAATTACAGCTGAAATTATTCTCCTCATGCCTTCTGTTGATAAGGTGAGGTGAACTCATTAGAGAAGACCACATGTGCTAGAGTGTATCATGTGAACTTTGCGATTTTACCATCTGAACATCTTCTCACTATCTGTTATGTTTGGCTGCCCAGCTATGTAACTAGAAAGTTGAAAAGCTCAAAGTTTTGTGTATTATACAACCAGTACGTTTGAGGCAGCTTCCTCATTGAAGTACAGTGCAACTTGTTTAAAGATATCTGAAAGTCAGCTGTATTAAGCTCCAGGACAACAAGAAAGTTAAGCGCTTTGCTTTTGTCAACACTTAAATGCTTGAAAAATGTGTTATGTGCAGCTGCGAGTGAATACAAATACAAGGGAAAAAAAGCCGTGAAGGACTGTTTCAGTTCTGCAGCCTTTTACCCAAGATGATTGGTTTCTTGCTGGCTCTTCCGCTCAGCAACTGCATTTTAATGTTTAACTTCTAACATTAAATATAATATTTAACTAAAACGTATTTTTAGCCAGCGCTGGCATTCCAGTTAGCATGATACTGACATGTTTAGAAATAACATCTGAAGGGAAAAAGCAGTGTCAACAGTTTTGAGTATTCTTCTGTTTTTTAAACTGAAGTCTTTTCATTTTCTGCCTGTGATTGTATTTCCCACTAAAATGGTACAGTTTCTTTTGTCAGCATGCTAAGCTGTGGAGCCATTTACTTAATGTAAATTTTACATTGAAATTACCAGTTCAATGCAATATTGCCTAGACTTTCCAAATGAGATCAAGGATTGTTGTGCTAACCTTGGTCCAGAGAAGTGGGATTTAAGCTGTCTGACTTCAAGATTTCATCTGTGACCCAAAATAACTTGCATCTGCATGTGCAACAGACTAAGATAGGAAGTATACTGCAGAGAGGCAGAATGGCCTGCTAGTGATTGTGAAGCAAGCTGAAGAATGCAAATATGTGTCTCCTCATCTGCCATCAAATTGTTATTACTGGGGGATGCTTCAAGGCCTGGTGCCTCCAAACAGGATTTGAAACCCTGGTGCAGCCAGCAATCTTCTCAAAGTCATGGAGAGTTTTATTTTTGTGGTAGCAGTCTGGTGTAGGTGATGCCCTCTGCAGGGTGGCATCTGCAGGCCAAACTTCTGTAGTTGTAGCTTTGGTGGAGTTTTGGGATGGGATGTTTTGTAGCTCTGACCATTGCAATCTCATGGCAGCTCTGCTAGAAACTGTGAACACTGAAAGATTTGAATTTTCTTTAGTGTTCAGCTGCTCTCCCTGAAAATGCTGTGAGAACTATTCTGCTGTAGAACAGCCAGGGTATTGGCTTCAGTGTATTAATACATGCCATTCTGGAGGTGGAAGAAAGTAATGTTTGGCACCAAGAGATGTGAATTAGTTTTACTTTCAAAAGTAAATAAAAAGGACTTGAGCTTGCAGACTGGACATCTGGTATCACCACTGGCAAGTCGGTTGGCTGACCCTAAAACTGTTGCAGCGGTATCTCTTATTGAGAAGCTGGTCGCCTAGGAAAAGAGAACGTTGCACAGTTTGGGTCAAACAGTGGAAATGGAGGGAACTGGTGAAGTTAAAACATTGAACCCTTTAATGTGAAGTGCAGGGGATTGGAAAGGATGAGATAAAACTAAGCATGGAAATGGCGGCATTGTGTTGGATGCACATATACTCGGTTTGTGTGCATTCTCACTGCAGAACAGATATGTTGCCAGTTTTCATTTGCACATGTACCCATAGCTATGCCATGTTAATTGGGATATCTTTGAACTTGGACTGGAAGTTGCTCTGTGATGATGGAAAGTACTCTAGGACATTTCCAATAGTTACTGTATACTGTATGATTATATATATGTGTTCTTTCAGAGCAAGTGCATTTGTGAGCACATTCGTGTTACTGAATTTTGGCCTTTTAAAATAAGATAGGTTCTAGGTGCAAAAGAAAAAAAAACACATCTACAAATGCATTTGTATACCCAAGCTGTAGAGAAATGAATTTATATTTAGGAACATAGCAGCTGAAGCAGTATAAAATGACAGTTCATAGAATTCAGTTGCAACTGCAGTTAAAAATCATTGGTATTTGGAGGACACAAGGTGCCTCATTCATTCTGATACCCTGTGAGAAAGTGTCACTGTTTTTCCCAGCAGTTAAATATGCTAGGTTGTATCGGTGATTTAAGTGATACATGGCATGGAAATAACCATACAATTGGTTGTGGGCATAGTTCATTAGAGGATTTGGCAGTCACAGAATAAATGTTCAGCATTTTCTTTAATGAGAATGCATACTTTTTTTTATTTTACTGTGGAAGATGTTAGAACTTTGACAAAGTAGTCAAAGTAGTAGTTTTTGTGATGTAGCTGCTGTAGTGTGATTGCAGATTTTAACCTATACTTATTACTAAACCTAATACTGAGTTATTGTATTGTCACATTCTTCTTTAATATTTAATACTCTGTTGTAGAAGAGAGTAAACAGTAGTATGTGAAGGGTTTTTAAAATCTTTTCTTGTGTATTTTTCTTTATGATGATGAAGACTTCTGTAAGCCAACAACCAGGACATAATTCTGTTTTCTTTGCGGGGGGGTTAGGTGTCCTTAATAAGTGGAGACCATTCCCATCGTGGATGACTTTGACAGCAAATCTACCCAGCCATGTCGTACAGTGCCAGCTTGGTGGATCCTAATCAACTAGCCCAGCGCATAACTTCTAACATCCAGAAGATTACGCAATGCTGTAAGTTGAATTTATGCATGTTTATACAAAACTTCAGTGTCCATGCTCTGTGTTCTGGGTTAGTTTTGCAGGTTCATCCATAGTAATTCGCTCTTTGACCTCACCTGCCCACTTGACAGGTTTGTGGCATACCACGCAGCAGACTGAGTCCTTCAGATGTGTGGTTAAGTGTGATGTGTCTGGGAGAAGTGCAGTATCACGCTGTATTCACAGAATGAATGAATAGTTAGTAAGATGACTGCTGGGAATAAGCCTATTTTGTCCTGGTCAGTTGTGTGGCACCTTAAGATCGTGGGTTGGAGTGTTTGCTGAGCAAGGATTGCATGAAATATTTGCTGGAGCTTTCATTGCTTATCGGGGTAGAAGCTGTGGCCTTGCAGCTCACCCTTGGAAGTACATATTAGATATGTAAATAAGATTATGCAAGTGTTAATATACTGTGCTTAGATTCATCCCACCTGATATTTTAGCCACCTAACTGAGACGTTCAAGTTAGGAGTAAATTTGGGCAGTTAGGCTTCTCAGTCCTTTTCCCTTCTCTCTGTTTTCCATTATATTTTCGTAGGTTTATTTTATATGAACAGCAAATATAAATTGATTTCTCAAATCATGCAAAGAATCCTTTTCATCGTAAGGGAGCTGGCCATCAACAGCCAGGCTGGCAGCCTGTGGCAGACACCGAGATGTAAGTTTCTGCTGTTAGGTAAAACCATGAAGTGAGATCAGTAGTTGAAACCAGACTATTGTGAACACTGTCACTGAACGTAATTAGTCATCTTGTGCTCAGTAAGTCTGTAGTCTCATCCTGCCTCTTCCATCTACTTTCTTGCTTCTATTGTGTTTCCTTTCTCCTTGTGATGAGTATGACTTAAAAAGAAAGCTGGCAAGGTGTAGTTAAAAAGTGACATGCTACAATGGTTACCTGCAATTTATTCCTCCTTTTTGAAATTTGGATGCTTAAGTAAGGAATAGAGAGGTGCTTCTGCCTTTCCAAGACCTGAGTCCAGATATGTTATCTACACTGCTGCATGGCTTCAAAACCAGGTCAGGCTTCAAAAAGTCCACCCACATGATTTTTTAGGAACCATTAGGTGCACAACTGGATTCCACCCTTTCTCTCCTCTAGACCCTACAGAATTTTAACCATTCTGGGTTCTGTGAGTGTTTCCTGGAGCATGTTTCCTGGATAGACCTCTCTAAGTGATTGGCCACTTTCTAGCTGTTTGTTCCCATGCTCAGGAGCTGTTTGGTTTTTTTTGTTGGAAGATTACAAACCATAGGAACTTCCAGGTCATATGGGGAGAAGCCTGCAAGCCTAGGGAGCCGCAGAGCTACTGCCTGCTAAGTAGGTGTCTGTTACATGCCTTTATGATCTTGTTTAGAGGGGGAGGGAGAGAGAAATTGGAATCTTGACCCTGAATCCACACTCTTGCTTCCAAGCTATTGGCTTCCCTTTTGCACTTCTGTACAGAAGTTCTTAGTATTTGTGAGATGGAGCAATGTGTTTCAATTACCTCCATTATTCCAGTGCCTGAAGTTGTGGAGATTCTCTGGTTTTCAGAACAAGATTAATGAAGTAGGAGAGAATTTTGTTTCAGACTACTGGTATGTTATGGGAAGTCCCTTGAAACTAATTCACACTTCTGTTAACATGTAAGCTGAATAGTTCTACGCAGATATAGATGGGATACAGGTTAGTTGAAAGGAACTGGTTCTTCCAGCTAGAAGCTGTCCCTTTAACTTGTGGAAGAATACAGATTAACTTCCTGAATTAGATTTCATGATACAGAATTTTTAAAGAAAGCAACATTGCTTGGAATTAAAAACATTTACTGTTGCACTTTTCAACTTCAAAGCTGAATTATGTAGCCCTTCCAAAAGTAATAAATTTGATTTGGTTCCTTGTGAAGTGGTTTTAAATGCCATATATACACAAGGTAAAAAGCATACATGAAATATCAAGCATTTCATAATGCCACCCACATGATGCTGCTATTATGTTAGTACTCGTGATCCTTACTTCTTGTTCTTTAATCCACTGCTATTGGCTAACAAAGCTCTGTGCTGGTTAAGCAGACCAATAATGTAGTCACTTACAGAGAGTATTGGTTTTGTTTTGAGCTGTTCTGTGTTAAAAGAGAGCACCATTTATATCAGGTAACAGCTGGGATGGCTTAGCACTCTCTTAAAGAATGGATTTTATTTGTCTGTTGATCCAGCCGTGCAGCTGAAGGCATGTTAAGAGTTGTAGATCCATTCTGCCTTGAACAAACCCCTGGTAAACTGGAACAGTCAGTGCTGTCTGTAATAGGCTGGCAGAGCTTTGGATAGAAGAGAGTGTTGGATAGGTCATTTTTAAGATCTCAAAGATATAAGGTCTCTTGGAAATTTAAGCCAGGAACGCACATTAGATGTGTTAAGGATCCCAAAGTCTAGACTGTCCTATGGGGAATAAAAAAAAAAAATTCAGCTGTTCTTTAAAAACAAGTATTCTTGTTCTATTTTTCATTTCCAGTACTTCTATAGAAACAAGCAGTTTTAATATTATCTGGTGAGTGGAGCCTACTTTCCCTGGCCTGAAGAGATGCAAATTCATATTTTGCCTGCTAAAGTTACCTACGAACTGAGATTTTGGGAGCTAGTCTGGGGCATTTCTTCTTTTATTGAAACTGCAACATTGAACTGCTGGGATTGCGAAAATCAAAGCTCTACTTGATATCCAGTGCTGGATAGCAGTCTTTGAGTCAGAGCTGGGCTTTTAGACCTGTTTATTCCTCATGTTTTCAGAGTTCACGTGACTTTTCAATGAGCAGCAATATGAAACCTGAGGGGCATGAACCACTATGCCTAAATGAGCTGTAGTGTTCTGTGTTGAGCATCAGTGTTGTCAGCTGCACTGGGCATACTCACGTGTCTGCAAGCCATGTTTTGATCTTGAATCTGTGTTATCTGGGGAGAGAAACAACTGTGAACAGCTAGGGAAATCTCAGATTTAAAAAAGAAGAACCAACAAGCCTGTAGTGCACTTTGGCACTGCTTAGATAGCTGCTAAATTGCTGTGTTACTAGAGCACAATTTATGGTTCAGGTTTGAAATTTCCTCTGTCTGGAATCTGGTCCTAAGTGAGTATGATTTTCATTCCAGGCCAGTCTTATGTCTGATTAGAAAACTTAGATTATACACCTTGTGTGGGATTTTTGAAATATAGATTTACAGATGATTGAGTTCTGTTCTTAACTTTCTAAATATGAAGAACAGGAACATGGAGAATGGTATATAAAGAATGACACAGTCTATAGAGCTCCAACATGTCTGGATTTTGCAGATAGAGAACCTGTTATCAAGTTATTTTTATCTGTATTTGTCAAAGGAGCAGTAGTCCCAGAACTTGGTTTCATAGGTCACACACTCACTGGTGTTATGGTAGCATAATGAAAGCTGCTATAACTTGTTGCATCCTGAAGGAAGGCATTACTCTCGAATACTTCCTGTTGGTCACTTATTTACTGCATCTAGATAAGCAAGGAAAGAGGAATGCACAGAAATCAGATGAGCTAACAAAAAATATTTTTTTAATGGCAAACAAAGGCCTGTCTCCTTAGAAACTTTTCTGCCAGGCATGTTTTTTTTTACCATGCTAGTGAATGCTGTGTAAGATGAGAGCATTGGGTGCACATTGTGATTTTATTTATTGATTTATTTTTGTGTAAGGAGCATGCATTGAATTGTACAAAAGAAAATCCAGAAAATTGAAAGATTAGAGTAAAATAAATTAAAAAAAAAAAAAAAGCCTAATTTAAAAGATTAGAGTGTGTTAATTTCAGACTTCCTGCAAACGCAAAGGTGAGGGTGAAGAATTATTAGAAATCTGTTAGGTTTCTGTATTTTAAAGAATTAGTTCTTTGTGTGTATCAACACGAGGGAAAACAGTTTGTTTGAAAGGTTGTACCCAGCAGGGAACAGAATGGAGGTTGTGTTCATTTAGAAGGATGATTTCACAGCTGTAAGAGTAGGAAATATGTGGTTAGGATAATAGGGCCCCCTTCTACTCAGCTGGAAAGATTTGACTTGTGAATCTGTGACAGGAACTCTGCAAGATTACATAGTTCACTGTGTTTTTGTTGTGTTTTTTTTTTTCTTTTCCTAACCCTGTGTTCTTCTCAAGTCTTTCTCCTGCGTGGGGGTCATTGCCTTTGTTTCACTTTGCTCCTTTTGTTTGTTTTTGCACGGGGCTACCAAAGACTGTGAAATCCTCTAAGAAGAGCAAGAGTGCAAGCTACATCGATAATTACTGCATCTCCACTGACATCTGAAGCCTGGATTTAGGAGCTGTTGGTTGAGAAGCAGTACAGCAATATGCTGTGGTTTGATAGAGAACACACAACCAAGTCTGGTGTTGATAAATCATGCCCAGTTTTAGTGTTTGAGGGGTCTTCTGGTCTACAAACTGTAATCATGCAGTTACAGAGTGCACTATGACTCATCCGAAGTATTCATATTTCTCCACTGTCCCTCTCTCCATCCCCAGTTTATAAAGGTCATGTGGCAAGCTTTTGCCCAGTGATGTCTGCAAAGTCAGTACAATGTCATAATACCCTTGCTTAGTTCTGGCAAGGTCAGTGATAGTGTATTTGACTTGTTTGTGGACACTGAAAGTCAGCCTAGCTGTGCTCTGCAAAGATTATTTTAAAAATATGTTATGATAATTCAGTAGGCAAAATCTGCATATGGCTAGGGAGAGTCTGTCTGGCTTTAACAGAGACTTTCTCATAAGGACCACTGCTTTCTGCCAACTCCTGATTTTCTGTTTCTTAAGGTAGCACAGACATCTATTCATAACAAGTGTGTTCCCTGAAGGTCAGCTTCGACCAGCAGAGATCACTGCTGTGATACTTCTGTCATGTGATACCTCTCCTGTGACAGCAAGTTTGTCCAATTTCTGTTGAATCCCAAGCATTCTGTAAGCTGATATCTTCACTGAATGTTGTTAAAATCAGAGCTGAATTACATCTATTGTATGACTTTTCCTTTCAATTTGTGTAACTATAGAAAATCATAAACATAAGTTGAGCCTTGAGGAATACTAGACTTCTGATATGTGCCCTCTGTGGTCTGAAACATTCGTGAGAAATACATCTGCTGCCATGTTTGTATCTCTAACAGATTTGTGTGATTATTCTTTAGAAGAATAGAGATTGCCAAGTAATAATGGTAAGTGGGATCACTGAGGTGTTAAAGTCATGCCCTGTATGAGAACAGAATCTATTCTGTTTCTGTTTCAAGTGTAGTTTTGTACAGGTGTGGTTTTAAAGCAAGTAGAGCTTGATGAGACTGTAATAATGGTATTGTTAGAAATGTAAGTAGTAATTATAAAATCACTGTGCAATTGCAAATAGCCTGATGACCAGCGGAGACATATACAGTTGTGTGTGAACAACTGTTTATTTCAGTGGTGGAACATATATATGGTCTCATCCAGACAAGATAATTTTTGCAGAACAACCTCTGTTTGCAGCAGAGATGGGAAGGGATCTGGTCAGAGTTCTTCCAGAATCACTGAAGAGATTGGGTTGGAAGGGACTAGTCTGTGGATAGAGATATTCTGCATTAGATTGGATTGCTCAAAGCACCATCCAACCTGGATGTGAACATTTCCAGGAATTCACAATTGTTCTGGACAAAACCTTGTTCCCTGTCTCATCTTATGGTGGAAAAATATTTTTCTTATATCCAACCTGAATCTATTCTCTTCCACTTTAAAATTGCTGTCCCTCATCCTCTACAGGCCCTGGTAAAAAGTCTTTCTCATGAGTCCCCTTTATATACTGACAGTCTGCTGTGCGGTCTCCCCAGAGCCTTTTCTTCTCCAGGCTGAACAAGCCCAGCTCTCTCAGCCTTTCTTTATAGGAGAGGTGCTCCAGATTATCTCTGTGGCCCTCCTCTGGGCCTGCTCCAGCAGTTCCGTGTCTTTCTTCTACAGGGATCAACATGTTCCTTCCTGTGTCTAGAGTTAATTTTAAGAGTCTCTCTAAGGTAGTTAAAGCACCTCATTCATTCTGTTGGATTATCCTCCCTGTAGTCAGGAAAACAGGATAGTGCATGGCAGTTTGATTATCCAGGAAGCCCTCTATCACATACTTCAAGCTCACATGCAGTATGCTGCTCTCCTGCAAATAAGCCCAGGTCAGTGGTTGACAGCAAGTGTATCCCTGAGTGATAGCTACTTTCTTGTGTTGACCAGTCAATGATGTTGAATGTCTTTGCCTGAATAAGCTTCCTGTGTCACTGGCCTCACCTTATAGCGAACAAAATTTCTTTGCTTGGGTGGGTTGGGTTTATGGTGTTTGTGCAGCTATTGTGCTCTAAAGAATCATGCACTGCTTACAGAACAAAAGTTCTTTAGATAAATGTTCTGACTGGGTTTCAGGGAGGTGCCAGGAAGAATTTAGGATGTAAACACAAAGTGGCTTAATGACTTCCCCTCAGCTGAGCTGTAACATTTGATCACATGATCAATTATTATGCACTTAACATGCATTTAGTGTCCTCTACATCCACATTAGAAGAACAAGCAGTACTTCAATCCCACTTGACAGCTTCTTTATATGAACCACTAGAGATGGTAGTAAACTAGCATAAACTAATTACAGTTGAACTGAAAAAATTGAAGGCAGATCCTCAACTCCAGACATTGCTACCTGTATTTCTTTCTGGTTACTTGCAGGCATGATTCCATTAAGAAATGTAAGAAGCTTTAATAAAACCCAACGGAAAAATGTATGAGACTTAGTTTTCCTGCTTTTTGTACCAATCAAGTCTCCCGTTTCTCATTTTATTACATAAATACTTAAGGTACTGTTTTTCGAAATCACAGAATCGTAGGGGTTGGAAGGGACCTCCGGAGATCATTGAGTCCAACCCCCCCTGCCAAAGCAGGTTCCCTACAGCAGGTTGCACAGGTAGGCATCCATGCAGGTCTTGAATACCTCCAGAGAAGGAGACTCCACGACATCCCTAGGCAGCCTGTTCAGTGCTCCGTCACCCTCACTGTTCCTCTACACTGATGTATTGCACTTATTTTTTTTAATCATCTGAAACCAAATCACCAGGCTCTTAGAAAATGGCAGTTGGGTACCCTCTTGGAGGGGCAGGGTCACTTTTTATTAGATTGGAACAACTTTGACTGGTGGTATCCTGATTTAGTTGTTCTGGTGAGCTATTACTCTTGTTAGGGCAGGGGTAGCGAGGTGTATGTTTAAAATCTTTAGTGAATGTGAACTGTACTGATAGTTTTAAAGAGCTACTTAGGCTTGTACAGAAAACTCCTGATATGCTGATTTTATTGCCACTGTGCTATGTTGTTGCATGTAAGCTTTTATACAGTGTTAGTCCAGGACTGTCTTGTGCAGCTTCAGTCAAAAGCACTGAACCTTATGCAGTGACTGAAACCACGTCTGCCTCTTTTTCATCAAAACACAGTGGTGGATTGGATGACCCCTCATCACTGCAGCAAATAATGATGAGCAGCTCTAGTTGCTGGTGGAACTGTACTCCCTCTTTCTGTGATGAGTCTCAGGTGTTGCTATTGTGCAATACTGAATTCATTGTACTTGCTTGTCCAGCTTGTCTGGTTGTTGTCCTCTTTGTTAGTATGGTACCTCCTGTTTGTTGCTTGTTGCTGGTGCTTTTTCCATGCACACCCATGCATTTCCTGTGGAAGTATTTGATAGCAGCTCAATGAAATATGGTGATATGATTGTTCTGGCTTAGATTGCACTACAGAAGGAAATTATTGCTCCATTGCTATAATTCCATCTTGTGTGATCTGAACAGAAGAGAGTTCCAGGCTGCAAGGAGGCAATAAGCAGCACTGAATAAATACTTTTTCCTGAATTTCATACTTCTGTGTTGTGGCCTCTTCTTACGAACGGTTTGGACTGTGTGTTGATTCACTTCACTCTAAAGCTGTGAAGCTGCAATGAGCTGAAGATGGCCAATCGAAGGCTTTAGGGTTTGTTTTATGAATGTTAAACTGAGTAACATAAAGCTGAAGGGAGATTGATATGAGAAGTTGGCCAATAGTAAGTTGGGAAAGCATCTCTCTTGTAGCTACAGTTATGGGTCAGTGTTCTGAATCAAGACCATTCTCAGTTTCTCTTTTGTCATGCTAAGAATGAATGTGGTATTTGGACATCTCTGAGCCCTACCAGAGAAGGTGAGTGAACTACTCCAGTTAGCATCCAATATTTCAAGTATGTTGTATGTTTTTATATATGAAATATTGTATACTGCAGATTTGACAGGAGCATGTTTCTTAAATACCCCTACTTTTATTTTTCTTTAAAAGTAAGTATTTCCACCATAAATCTCACTACTCCTATAACCCTTGTAGAGAAAATTAGGCCCTTTTATATTAGGCATTGCAGGGCTTTTCTGTGCCGTTTTTTTGTTTGTTTGTTTGTTTGTTTTTGCTCCCTTTACTTAGTGCATCCACTGCTTGTAAATGGATCCCCTGTTTGGGATAGTAAAAGCAAACACAAGCTGGCTCTTAACTAATTCTCTCCATAGGTATTCAGGTTAGCTCTTAATTGCTGGCTCATCATTAACCATGTCTGACCTGTTCTCATGCACGTGACTGCTCAGAGAGCAGCCAAATAGCTTTCAACAGCTGATAGTTACATATTATGTGGTACAGATTAGGAATGCTGCAGAAAGAATGAAAGTCTTCTTACCAATATGGTATTGCTTCTTTCTGATACTCTTTCAGAGATGGAACAAGTAAGATTTTTGGCATGAGATGGTAGCTGCCTGAAGAAAACATCTGGATAGAGTAGCTGACAAGGTGCTGCTTCTTTGGGGATGTTGTAAGCTCTGAAAGAACTCTTGGTTGTCATTATACACAAACATCTACTTTGACCTCCACTGCAGAGATGGCCTGATCAGTTAGTGTACCTCTGAGGTCTGAAAAATATCTGTGCACACACAGTGTGTATACTTCTGCAGCTCTGGAGCAAAGTCCAGCAGCTACTTCTGCGTGCCTGCGGAACCTGAGCTACAGTGTCAGACTTTGCACTGGAAGAGCTTAAAATCACACACAAGATCTGTACAGGCTCTGTTGTGGGATTGGTAGTGCCCAGAAGAGCAGGGAGAACCTCTGGCAGCAGTGCTATTCTTGTTTTCATAGTCCCTTGTCATTGCTACAGGGTGTGGGAAGCTGGAAGAATCAGGAAGTGAGGAAGGGAAAACCTTAAGGGATGAGGTCACCTAGGAACCAGTCAAAATTGTCTTCTGATCTTTGACTTCTGGTGATTATCAGTGTATTTATGGCTTTGTGATTTTGGCCTGTGCTTTCAGCTCTCTGGGACACTTGAGTGTCATTGCTGATGAATTATGAGGCATCTAACAAGCAGCCAGATGCATTGATTTGCCAGCCTTAATTCCCTGCATGAGGTAGAAGGCTGGTGAAACAGGGGAGACATAAATGCTGTGATCAGCAGTGAAGAGAATGTAGGGGCCTCTGTCTTACAGAAAGTATTCCCAGGTGTCCAGCAGTTTTACTCTCCCCCTTCAGTGCAAAGACTGGCCACTGTGTGCTTCCCAGCTGGTGCTGTGGAGCGAGAGAGCAGAGATGTTTGTAAGTCAGGGAGCTCAGAATGGCATCGATCATGGATTGGAGCAGTTTGCCTTCCTCCAGGTGTTTGAAAATGGGGAAAAGGGACCAACTTCAAACAGAGATTTGTGTTTTCTGCCCTTAAGTCACATGCTCTAATAGGGACATGGTTCGGTGGGCATGATGGGGATGGTTGGTGGTTGGACTTGATGATCTTAGAGGTCGTTTTCAACCTTTATCATTCTGTGAATCCAAGAAACGGGGCTGTCACCACCATGCCCTTCTGTTGGGGAAGGGGAAGGATGTTAACTTTTATCTGAGACGTTTTTGAAGTTAGTTCTTGCTTTAAATCAAATTCTCTTAAGGTCTGTGTGTGTGTCTGAAGGAACAAGACGCTTTACCTTCTTTCAGGCGGTACTGTCTTAAAACCTATTATAAATTGTATTTTTAGCAATACATCTGTGTAAGTTCATGAGTCTGGGTAAGTGTCTGCAGTTTAGGTAGTTTCATAGTTTTAAATGAAATCTCTTCGTGAGTAGAAGCAGCAGTAAAGAATCTGCAATAAAAAAAAAGATCTCTGAGTATATAGGAAACACGTTAGCATATTTAAGCCTGTGTATGCAATCACGTGTTTTTATTAATGTGAAGGAGTACAAAGGATGTGGACCTACAGGTGCATACTAAGTATCTAAGTAAGCTGGTATGAAAATACTTTAAATATAGACTTTGTTTCCAAGAGCTTTTCAAGTGTGAGTCAAACCATTTTCACTTCTTCATTTGTAATGAAATAACTCTGTCTCTAGGTGGCAGTAAGGCATGCTAGCTTTTCTGTCTGCAAAATACATTTCAACAGAGTGCTTGTAGATTGCTTTTTTTTTATTTTTTTTAATTTTATTTTTTTTCTCTCTTTGTAAAAATACTTAAAGAATAAATGAAGACCTTGGCTCCTGAATCAGAGGGGAGAGTTTCTTTTATCAAATAAAACTGAAAGCAAAGTATTCTGAAATTTTGTACGTATGTTAAAACTTAACTCTGAATTCAAAAGATAACAACGAAAAGACACATTTTATTTTAAAATGATGCATTACACTGGAGGGAAAAAAAAGGGTTTAATTAACCAAAATATCTATTTATGGCTACTTGTGGCTGCTTGTGCATGTCTGGGCTCAAGCTGCTGCTGTGCATAAGCATTGAAGTAGAGGTGGCTGCACAGAGCTTTTTGGCCTTTGCAAGTACCAGACCTCCACCTGGGGAAAAGCTGATGGTATTAGGTTTCAACTGTAGAAAGCATTGAAGAATTTTCACTTAGGTTTTGGTGCTTTTCAACTCGAATAAGGAACAAGCTGCACAAAGCCCATCTTACAGTTCCTGTTTCTCTGACTAATTTTTTAGCAGCTTGTGACTCCTTCAAAACCTTCTGTCTTGAGATATTTGATTTTTGATTTCGTGTAAGACTCAAGGACTAACTTCTTCCATTTTTAAAAATATCTTCATTACATAAATGTGCAAAGTAACTGGCTGCAGCAGTCATCAAGATCACCGCGCTGTGTGAAGCAGTGTAGAAGATCTAATATCTGTTTCACTGGAGACTTCTTATCATAGGGTCATATAATCATGGAGCTTGGAAAAGACCACTAAAATGATCTAGACCAACCACCAATCCATCACCACCATGTCCACTAAACTGTGTGCCTGAATGCCACATCTGCCCTTTTCTTGAACACCTCCAGAAAGCCTGTTCTTTTTATGAGAGGATATTTTTCCTAACATCCAACCTGAACTTCCCCTGGCACAACTTAAGGCTGTTACCTCTTGATACAAATAGTAGAGTCTGATTAGTAAAAATGTTCTAAGGAATTCTAGTTTTATCAGCATGCTGAGTAGTTGCATTTTGTAACTGAAATTCTTTCTGTTGCAGATCCCTCCCATGGTATCTATTCTTTGTAGTTTTTGCCATTATTAAACAATGACTTCTACTGTAATTTTAACTGAATTTGGAAGAATGGATAGTATGCCAGTGTAGTAAGAATCCTGCATATTATTATTCTGTTATGTTTTCTATGTCTGAGTGTTGTACCAGTCTGCCTGGGAAGCACCACAGAGCACCATGTACAAGGAAGACCAGTTGGCTCCTACCTGAGGCTGAGCAAAAATAAATTATTTTGTGTACATATTATTTATTTTTAAAAGATGTGAGACTGTTGAACCAAGATGGAGCACACAGAGAATTTTAGTTTTGTAATGTGATTAAGTGCATGTCATGAAGTATGTGTTCACTTTTCCCCTTGCTTTCTCATCTGACAGTCAATTTAGTAACCCAAATGTGCAGCTGAAGTGTTGCTTTTTGCATTTCGAAATTATTTTATGAAATACTTTTACAACCCTGAAGTGGTTTGTTTTTCTGCTTTTAAAAAAGGATGTACATATTGACAACAAGGATCTCATAATTAAAATTTAAATCTAGATAACCTGATTTTTGGTGTTTTAATGTATGGCAAGCCAATGAATGCTTTGTTGTTGCCTCGTTTCTTAAATATTTTTGTGTAGTAGTGTCATATCAGGCCTTCATATGGCTTTTCAAAATAGCATGGAGAAAATATGATTAAACCAGAAAATAATTGTGCTTCTAATTTACAGTATTATAATAGAAAGGCCTAATTTATACTTACTACATTAAAATGCTAACCTTTAAATTGTCTGTGTCTGCTTAGATACTTTAATATATTCTCATGCTTTGTGAGAAATCCTGGGCTTTGTCTTCGAGTTGGCAAAATCATTTACAAATTGTTCTGGAATCTCTTAGTGAAATCTTTTCAGGAGATTAAAAAAAAAAGAAAAAGTGTTCAATATCATTCTGTCAACTGTTTTTGTTTTAGAATTGTTAAGCAAAAGAACATGAACTTATATTGGAAATGTCTGTGCACCACTAAATTTTCTCTCCCTCTTCACAAACAGCTGCCGAAATACAGAGAATACTAAATCAGCTTGGAACACCACAGGACACACATGAGTTGAGGCAACAGCTGTGAGTATTTCACATGAAAATAATTTCATTCCATTGCAGACAGTTTCCAGGAAGATGATTAGATGTGGGTTGTTTTTGTTTTTGTTTTTTCCTTAGGCAAGGTGCTTGTCTTCACTGAGAAAGGCAGGTATAGGGAAATGTTTGAAATTTGCATGTCGAGGAGCCTTTTTTTATTCTTAATTAATTTTGAATACTCTTTGTGCACTAGTTAGGTGGCATGCACACATACATTGCCTACAGTATCAATATGTGTACAAAACTTATTCTGTATGTCAGCAAAGGGAAAGCAACAGGGCCAAAAAGCAACATGGCTGTTTAAATAAGAAACCCTACTTCAACCCTTCACCCCATTCTCCAGTCAACTCTTCAAATCTGACTGTATCAGTTTCACAAAATAATGTATTGAATGTATTGAGTCTTTTTTTTTTTTTTTTTTTTTTTTTTTTTGTTAAATATCTGAGGGGGAAATGAAATAAATAAAACCTTTTTTTTTTGGAATAATTAAAAAAAAAAAAAAAAAAAAAAAAGCAAGATGAAATAAGATTTAAACATGGATGCTGTGCTTTGTTGTTCCATCTCCTGAAGATGGACTTTCATGAACATGTCAGTCAGCATCTCTCCACTTCTCAGCACAGTCTGATGAACCAGTATGACTTTTTTTTTTTTTAAATCAGCCTCCTTTACCACATAAAACTCAGCAGCATAAATGCAAGTAACCATTGTGTTGTGTTAACCCTATGGGTGAGAAAGTTGTCAGTCTTCACTGTGGCTAATGCTGCACACAGTAGGAGTAATATGAAAATGAGTAGTAGGAGGAAATAAGTATTGAGCCAAAGGCATTGTATTCATCTTGTGTAAACTCCCAGCTTGCTTCATAATAACCTGAGCTTGAGGATCATAACAATAGCCAGATATGATCCACATCCAGGTGGATGTCATGCTAAAGATGGAGTAGATCAAGATCAATGTAGGTGAGTTATGCAGTAGCAGGCAAGAACTAAGCATAAATTCAAAACTAAAAAGGCTAGAAACTTGTCCATTTACGTCCATTTACGAAGGTGCTAATGTGATAAATTTCCGTAAGGTTTTCAGCCGTGATCTTTCCACTGGTCTGAACGTTTTGCCGTTCCTTTTGTGTTTGAAGTTGTCTGGGAGAGTTATTTGATTACTTTCAACTATTTATGTTGATTGCTTGCTAATTGCTTTCCAGCCTGTGAAAACAGGTAAAAAAAAAAAAAAAAAAAAAAAAAGAGTTTCTCCAGGGAAAGAAAATAAAAATGAAAGTCATAATGGAAGTGTGTGGTAATAGCAGAAGTGAAAAGAAACATAAAGTGCAAATAGAAGTGCTGCTGAGCACAAGTATTTTTAAAGCACAATTTGAGTTATTAAGTTTTTAAGCAATTAATTAAACTTTCCTGGTAAGTTCACAGCTGTTGTAACATGGGAGAATATAAATCTCTTTGGATAAGCTTCCCTGTGACTATCAGGAATTGGCCTATCACGGATTATGTTCATGGAATTATTTTCGGGCCCAATATTCTTCAATACAGGAGGAAGCTTGGTCCCTTATACAGTTATTCTGAACTCCTTAACAAAATAAGAGTGTTTTTTTTCCAATTATTGATAGCCTGAAAAAGATGATGGAAAGGCATCTTTATTTATTCACAGTAATTGGGACCTTGTTGCTGTGCTTTAGGGAAACAATTACAGTATCTCAAAAAGAAAAAAGTGGAAAAGGTGAGTAGTTGTGCTGTCACACTGAGAAACATTCCTTTAGTGTCCATGTCATCTGGAATCCATGGTGATCTGTTGTCGTGTTTTTGCAGTGAAGAACAGTAGAAGGATGGCATCGTACACTTCAGTGAGTGTTTAATACCACTGTGTTTCTGAGAACTGGTGAAACATCAACAAAATTAGCCAGCAGTCTCTAATGAAGGTTTGCATTTGCTTTTAGGCAACAGAAGCAGCAGTACACGAACCAGCTTGCCAAAGAAACTGACAAATACATTAAAGAGTTTGGATCTTTGCCTGCAACAAGTGAACAGGTATAAAACCAAAGAACATGGCTTGTTTGACTATCATATTGGCTCATGTAGAGTATTTGAGTGTCTTCAGTTCTGCATGCCTATTTTTTATACTCTACATCAGGCTTTGTAAGCACTGTTTGGTCAGTCAGGACATTTGCATGGCAGGAACAATTACTACACAAGTATATTTTGCTCCAGACTTGCTTCAAAGATGTTTTTAAATATCAGGATGGAATTTGACTGAGAAGGCAGGACTCAAAACAGTGCATTGTGCCTGTGATCTCAGCTATGGCACTCAGTAATCTGTAGCAGTGTTGCTGCTGAGTTTGACTCACCAGGTACTCTTGAGTTCTTCAGTGGCCAGGAGTTATTGCCTGCCTTAACCATGTGGCAGATGACCAAATCTGTTTGCACACTGTCCAAGTAATTTGTGCAGAATGGGTATGATCTGCATAACTCAGATCAGCATATATGCTATATCTTGTCCACAAGCTTTTCTTTTCTTAAGAGGAATGGACAAGAGCTGTTACTGAAACAATTTGTGCAGTCTCTAAGCTGCTTCTTTCCCAGATTTGTGTGAAATACATGCAGGAGTTTACATGCAAAGTAGCTGTTGTCATTAGCTTGCTCTCAACTTCCATCCTTTGATTTCTTATAGTAATGAAATCCATGACTTAAATAAGGAAAGAGCAATAGGACCCCAGAAAATATGAATGCAGCCTATTGCTGCTTGGACAATTCGTCTGATCTGTGACTTGTTAGGAAAGAGCACTTAGGAAAGTGAATTGTCCTGAAACACTCATTTCAAATGGCAGGCTGTGTTCCACGTGAGCTCTGCCTGCTAAGTTGTGAACTTCTAATAGAGTTAGAACTTGGTCTTAGTACATAACCTCTGGTTGAGTCAAAGATGTTTTTTATTCTTTGCCTTGTTGCTGACAAGTTGGCAGTGGGATATTTTGCTGTTTAATTCTAATCCTTTTATCATGAGCATTTTCATCAAAGACAACACTCAATGAAATACACAGACATTGGGTTGATGAATGGCAAATTATGGCCTCTTGCAAATTTGGAAGACAGAGTTTGTATAATGGATATATTTAGGGAAATAAAATTGAGGCTTGCTGGTGTACCTGATATTGCCGTTTCTTCCTTGGCATCTTCCTCAAAAAAAAAGAAAAAAAGACTTGAAAGATAGAGTAGCTATTTCTCTAACAGTTTCTAAGGATTTGGAAGGGGTGTGCACCCGTTTCTAGTTGCAGTTCAATATGTATCTCCAGTGTTTATGTAAAATACATGTGGAGAGCTTTTTCCCTGCTCGTTTCTTGTTTTTCAGCACTATTCCCCTCATTCATTCTTCTTTGCTTATTTTAGAATTTGCAATATCAAGATGTTTCACACTTAACCACAGACTAAATTTATTAATCAGGTTCCCCTGTATCAGTGCGTGGTGCCTTGTATATGACCTGCTCATTTCTTATTTTCAGCTGTTAAATGAACTAAATACATTGGTTTCCTCTTTAAATCTCTAAAATTGTGGCAGAGTTGTGTAATCCCAGGGGAAAGGGTAGGTTTGTCCACGCAAGTGGTTTTGTAGACAGTATTTAGGGAAGAAAAAAACAAAAAAGAGTACACCTGAGTATTGAGTAGTCTGGAAATGACGAGTCTTGAAAAGCCTGATCTCATTTGGCTTGGTAAAACTTCTTCTCCCATAGCGTCAAAAGAAAATACAGAAAGATCGTCTTGTAGCGGAGTTCACCACAGCGCTCACAAATTTTCAGAGGCTGCAAAGGCAAGCTGCTGAGAAAGAAAAAGACTTTGTAGCCAGAGTAAGAGCCAGCTCAAGGATATCTGTAAGTACTGGAAAATGTGCTATTATGCTCTGTTTACGGTGTGGTGGTGGTAGTGGTTTCAAACATGCCTTTGTAATGCTTTTTACAGGAGCTTATATCTCAGTCCAAATGTTGCAGAATGTGTAAAAATATGATTATGAGCATAGTGGCTTTCTTTGCTTACTTCCATGCAGCTGAATTTAACGGTTCATTTTATTGTTAAAGCTGAATTATGTTGTAATGAAAACTCCTGAAAGCTGTTTTTTTGTTGTTTTTTTTTTTTTTTCCCCTTGGTCACATGAAGGCACAGAATGCACCTGAGTTTGTACTGTAGTCTTACAGAAGCAGTTTTTAGTGATCTTGAAATTCTTTTTCTGGGCGTTTAGAAATGAGGACTTTTTCTACCAGGAAGAATCCCTTGCCAGGTATCTATGCAGTATTGATGTGGAGAAGCGCTGAGGAGGCTGAGATGTTAGCGTGTCAATTTTGCCTTTTTAGTCTGTGCCAAGTACGTGTCACTGTACTTGTAAATTTCAACAGGTATTTAGTGAGCTGAATGTTTTTGTGTGTATTTCAACTTTATGCATGCAAAAGCAAAATCAAGGAACAAACATGTTAAGTCATGTTTCAGTTTCAAGTTGACTTCTTTATAAGCCTTGTAATATTTACTCATTATAGAAATGCTGACAGTGCTCCTTTCTGGTCCATAATATTTTTACCTTTTTTTTTTTTTTTTTCCATACACTGATCACATAGGGTGGTGCTCCTGAAGACAGCTACAAAGAAGGAACACTCGTCTCCTGGGACAGGTAGGCTGAATTTCTTATTAAAACTTAACCTAGTTCAGAATTTAAAAAAACAAACTGCTTACAGAGAAGAGTTGCTGTTTTTTTGGCAGCTTTCCTCCATAGTGAAATAGTGAAAAAGAGCCTTTTTAGTGAGATAGATGGGATGAAAATCAAGCATTTCACATTGTCTCCCCCTTTTTTTTTTTTTTTTTTGTTTTTCCTACACCTCAATCATCTTCTTAAGCTGACCCAAGTCCATATCTGGGCTGTGGGACACCCAAACTTAGGTAAGCATAGTCCAACCTGTGTATAGTGTAAAATGGTTAAACTGTGATTGATCCATTGTTTACTGGGATCTCCTGTTATTTACACTCTTACAAAAACTGCATCTCAGTCTCAGATTCTGTTGATATTGGTTAGCCTATCTTTGCCTGTTTGAACTCTGCACTTCATAATTCAGATGAAATTTTGTCCTTACATATTTACTTGGAATTTCCAAACAGCTCACTCAATGCTATGTGCAGATTGCTATAGCAGCAGCTTCCTGTATCAAAGATAGCATTGTTAGGTCTTGTCTCTTGGCTAGGCATGCAGGGCTAAAAATGTGTGCTTTGTTAACTGGTAAACTTTGTACCATACGTGTTTGGCTGTCATCTTATTCTTCATATTCTAATTTATTCCATATGGTAACTGTTCAATTCTGGCTTTGGTTGGTTTTCTTTGACAGTCAACCTCAAGCACAAGTACAAGATGAAGAAATTACAGAGGATGATCTCCGTCTTATTGAGGAGAGGGAATCTTCCATTAGGCAGCTTGAGGTAGGCATAAACAGTTACACAGCAGATTTCAGAATATGCTCTTAATGCTGCCAAAGAAAAAAACTGTTTTATATTAGCATAAATCCTGGGGGCCTAGGAATTGTTTGTGGATAGTTTTTTTTTCAACTCTACAAATACTGTCTTTACGTGATATACGTTAAATGTACATCAGAAATCTAATGTGTGAAAGCCATGTTTTGATGTGTTTAATCTCAGATGATTTCATTGAGGAACAAGAAAATATTCTGAGGAAAATGTTGCCAATTATTTGTTTTTTATTTTTTCAAAAATAAATTGAACCAAGGCTGTACCTTCCTACCCAGCTATTCCCAATCATTCAGCTTCTTAATTTTGTAAGAGTATTTTCTTCTTTTTTTTTTCTGATTACTTCTTTCAGAAATAGAGTTGCACTATTTTATTCAAACTTCTGTAATTAAGGGTTCGTCAAAAAATTAGAAGTATTTAGCACTGAGTTGTGAATATACCAATGTCATGTGATAAAATACTGACATCAGGAGACTTCTATGAAGACACAGTGAGCTTTTCCAGCCAACCTGGAATCCACATCTCTGCCATCAACAACAAAGAAGCTGTTGTGATAATTTCTCCCTTGCCATCCATATGTTGCACGTACAATGAACTAAGTATTTATCAGTTATTAGTTGAGATCATACATGCAGTGGCAATGTGACATGTATAACTTCATTGCAGCCAAACAGTAGTAGGGTAGTGTGATCCTGATTCAGTGACTTGGCTTTATATTATAAATGCCACATCTGTAAATTTTGTGGCCTTTGTGTGTTCAGTGTGTTTCCTAAAACTAGTGCAAAACACTCTGTACATGTACTTTTATTCATTTTGTTTAAATTGGTATTTATTAAGCTAAGTTGGCACGAACCTGCGCTGTCACTTAAACTGAGACAAGCTTGTGTGTAGAAGAGCCTTCAGCAGTGATGGATCCTGTTTTTGAAGTGATGTGAATTTGTGCCTCATGCACAGTCATCTTCAGTTAGTTCGATTTTAATAAACTTTGTCTCAAAGTACAAAAAAGTCTTCCAGATTAATGTTAAAAGTTCTCTTTTTCTTGTAGGGTGAAGAGTGTATATTCAGGAGGAAAATGAGTAGTGTTTTAAGATGCATTTACAGATACCTTGTTATGCTCTGTCAAATAACGTTATGATTGTTTCCTTGCAGTCTGATATTATGGACATCAATGAAATTTTTAAAGACTTAGGAATGATGATTCATGAGCAAGGCGATGTAATAGGTAAGCCCAACTCAAATATTATCTGAAAAGTTACGTCATGTAGGGAGCAGTGGTTTTGCTGGAAAAATTCCTCTAGTGAGAATGTTAATGCTAAAGCAAATCAAGTGCAACTTAATATGGGTAGATTGAGGTAGCTGGGGATCCATGAAGATAATTTTAGAAATATAGTTTAAATGTATGTTTAATTATGTCCTTTTAAGGTACGTAAAATATGTAACAGTAGTTTTTGGAATTGTGTGTTCATATTCTATTTCTGCCTCTTGGGGTGTTTTGATCTGTTTCCTCTGATCTCGTAGATCTTAGTTGTTGTTTTTGTTAATCTGAGCAAAGGGTAGGCAGTAGCAAGTTGAATGGCAGAAGACTACTAAGAGAAAGTTTCTATTCTGGTCAGTTTCTAAGGCTCATCCCTGCTGAGAGCAAGAGGGATTTTTGCTGACATGAACTTCACCTGAGCATTTCAGAAATGAACTCAAGTATAGGAAAGGTCAGCTTCCATAATGCATGGTATGGAACTTTGGGTGTGAATGAAAAAAACCAACATTTTGAGGGGACAGGTGGCACACTTGCTCTCAAGTGTATTTCAGTATTCCAAACGTTTAGTTGGCTTATGACTAACCAAAGCTTGAAATCTTTCCTCTTAAAATACAGATAGCATAGAAGCTAACGTGGAAAATGCTGAAGTACATGTGCAACAAGCAAACCAGCAGTTGGCAAGAGCAGCAAACTACCAGGTAATGTCAATGTCTGCTGCCAGTTATGTCTAAGTGTCCTTTCTCAGTAGTCCTGATTTAATATAGCAGTTCAGAATTTGACTTTTTTTCAGATCTTGAGGACTCTCTTGAAAGTGTTTCCTAGACTTGGATGGGTCACCTTGGGGGGGGAAGGGAGAGCAAGTTCTGAAAGCTTTGTGTTTCATGTAGAGCTATCTAGGTTGTCTCAGATCACCTTGAATTTTACTGTTACCTAGGACTGAAAGGAGTTCTTTTAACAGCTCAAGAAGGAAAGGTGAAGTGTGAGTCTTTAAAGATCACTGGAAGATTATGGAGGTCTTTGGAAGGTCTTTGGAAGGTGTACCAGCATCAATTTTTACTGTACAACATCATCTCAAAACTGAGCATGTCTAGCTTCTGTTAATTGCTGCCGTGGTGCAAAAAATGCATTTCAAACTCTCAAACTTTTTGATGAAAAGTCCCTTTGAAAAGACCTTTTAATGCCACTTCTTTCTAATTTTTTGGCACTTGTTATAAATAATCTTATAAGTAATGTCTTCCGTCTTTAGTAAAAATTAGTCCGTAGATTAAAAAAAAAAAAATTAATCCTCTTATGTGTATTAACAGTAACCAGGTTGGTAAACCAATGACAAAATGTCTGAAGGATTACTTGCTGATTTCAGAAGTGGGAGGGAAAAAGGGTGGATGTGTCCTCAAACTGTATGCTAAGTGGCAGTAATTGGCACAACCCACCATTAAGTATGACTGATGGCTATTTTGATACTGACAAAATTCAGGAAGAAAAAAAAAAATAGCAGCAGTCAAAATTTTCTTTGGAAGGTGTCAGTTTTGGGGTTGAAATTTAACATGAAAACCTTTGTGCTGATTCATCTTGAAGAGGAAGGGTTGGGTAACTTCAAGGTTATCAAGTTTTTGATGAGCTCCTGTTTCATATGTATCACAGCAGAGACTGAATACTCAGCTGAGCTTGCTTGTGTTAGGAAGGACTGTGTAGTTGGATTGATTTGAAGTTGCCATTGCTTGAAAGCTCAGTTTTGTGCTGTGTACTTGAAAAAGCATTTAATATATCTGTGCTCTGACCCGCTTAGGGAGCTGGTAGAAGCTTAGGCATCCTAGTGAGAACTGGGTTTGGTTAGTGCTCTCACAACTCCTTTTTGTGGATGTATGCACTATCCCTTTGCCTTGTGGAATGTGTTTGTGGAGCAGAGCTGTTGGGGTCAAAGCTAGGCTTGGCTGCTCTGTTTCTTTCCCCCATTATTGCCACTGCTTTATACTTGTAGAAATGATCATCGAGTGTATAAGGAAATAAGATGCCCATGTCTTTATTCCATTACCTTGCCTAAGTAATGTTAGATAGCAAGTGTTTGACTGTAATGTGGTGTTGGTAAAAGGTGCTCAAGAATGAAAAAAGAAGAAACCGGGAGTAGTAAGAGTTGTAGGGAAACAATCTGATAGAATTGAGACAATCTGGCAGCAAGGAGACCCTAATAAAAAGTTGAGTGCTAGCAAGCAAAGTGATTAAACAGCTAAGGGGCAGAAATCTCAGCTTGAAAATGGGAGGAGTCAGCAAAACTAGCAGCAGAGAATATGTAAGACTAGCAGCAGAGAATATCTAAGAAAGAAGCTTGATGGTCTGCATGGTATTGGGCAGAGACCATATTGCCCCAGTGAGGAACTGGCACAGATGTAGTCCCACAGGACAAGCAACATAAGCAGTGATATAAATCTTTGCTAAAAGGAGAGCAGAGCTTTGCAGAACTCTGGAGCTGTAAACTAGATTCCCAAGATTTGCGTGTAATTATTCTTTGGCTATTAGCAAAAGCCTGCAAAACCACTAGTAGAGTGTGTTATTTCCTTTCTTTCTGCTTGAGATAAAGGATGAGAATCTGTTCCTAGTTGTGGTTGCTCTGGTATTTCAAGTTACAAACCTCTGTGGGAGATCTGAAAGTTTTGGACACGATCTTAACTTACAGTGTATTATAATGACATCTTAGAACTTACGTCTTTTAATCTTGTGTTTTGTTTTTCTTTAAGAGCAATTTGGATGTAATAAACATCACAAAAACAACTTTAAAGTAACTGTGAGTTGATGCAAAGTCCATCTTGCAGAAGTCTAAAAATGAGTAATTTGGGACTTCTGTATATACATTTACACTTTTTAATTTTTTTTTCAGAGAAGGTCATTTCTACCTCCTCTTCTGTGCAGATTGATTTTTCCTATGTACAAGGCCATCTGCTTTCAAGTATTTTCTTTCCCTAGTGTTATATTCAAGTACATTCATTATGTTGCTGCATTCTTTTTCATTAGTTTGTTATTTGAGCCAGGAAATGCTACTAAAATCCTTTTGTTGATTAATACAGCAAGAAAATTAAGTCATGGATTATTCTTTCCGTGAATAACTTTATATGACTTGTTTGCAAGGACGTTATTTAGATTTCACAAGTAGTAGGGTCATAAAAACATTTGAGTTGTTTTTTGATCTTGTGATGCAGTTTTCAATCAGCTTTTTTTTTTTTTTTTTTTTCCTTTCTTACAGCAAAGATCCCGAAAGAAGATGTGCATCCTCATTGGTATACTTGCTATTGGAGCACTGATTCTTGGAATCGTCCTATGGTTTTCTCTAAAATAAGTCTCTAGAGAAAGCTTTGCAATTGATATTTAAATTATGAAACAAAACTTCTATGGTAATGGTTTGCTCATTATGAAGCTCAGTAAAAATGATGGTTTTTCTGTACTTCATCACACTCACTTTTTTTTTTTATGAGACTTTTGTTTTAACTTGAGAAGTAACTTTCTCAGTCATATCGTAACTGCCTGCTCTCTTGGACGTGAGTGCTGTCTTACCAGTAAAACCAGTCAGCATCATATACTGTTCCGTTAACTTAACTTAAAATCCTTTTAAGGGTTAGGAGATTAATCAAAATCTTGATAACTTGTTTTGAAGGAAGGGGGAGTGGGATGGGATTATCACTGAGATACTGCTAAATGTTGTTGCCAAAACAAACTCCTGAATTGTTGCTTGAGGCAATAAATTCACAAGTTGGAATTTAGTTTTAAGCTAGTAATGTCTTTCTTTTTCTCTTCCATCTCACCCACCTGCCCATTTGATATGGGTGGTTCAAAATTAAGACATAGGCGTGAAGTTAGTGTGAACTCTTTTTAACTGAAGTCTTCAAATTAAGCCTTCAGTTTGCCTCTAATCTTTCAGATGATTCATATATCTCTATCTGGCGTTAACTCTGGTTAAGCCTGGAAGACTCTACAAAAGTAGATAGGGTGGATGATATAATTATTTGAATTTCTTCTTTGAGTTTTTCCATTAAGAAATAAAGTGTTATGTGCATATGCCTGGTATCTTTGCATCTGAAGTGTTTATCAATGAGCTTGGCTAGATGAAAGTAAGCTCTAATCTGTGAATTCATAAATTTACTGGGAAGAATAGAAATTCCCAGCTTCCTAACTGCACTTGAATGTTACTGTTCTGAAACTGCTACGATTCAGTTTCCACGAGCAGATCCAAACTTGTATGTGAGGTCTTTCATACATCTGAAGAAAAGATTACAAATTAAATTCCAAGTTCAGTGGTATTTGAAAACAAGTTCTTAATCAGTTGAACTTACTCAAACTGCTTAAGAATTCTGATGCTTATAGCCTTTAAAATGACCTTTTTTTCTTTTGTGCCATTTTGTACTAATATATTAAAAATGTAACCAAACACTTTTTTTGCCAATAAATCTATTTGCATTTGTAATTGATGTTGATGAACTAATCTGGAAAGTGTACAGATGAAAAAAGTCAATTTGTATTTTATAATGTTCTTGTACACTAGGCTGATAGAGAATGCACTGTTTACATGGTGAACTATGAAATGTTTGGAAACAATCTAAGCAAAGATGGACTTCAGAATTGTAACTGTGCAACCAAAATAAAGGTCTTTTAAAGAGTACATTTTTTTCTAGTACTGTTTTTTTTCTTTTTCCTTTTCAGAATCTGTCTATATAAGCATAAGTATTGTCTTTCCCTTTATGTAAATTGCTGGTATGTCTAGAATAGAGAGAATTTCAGCTCTTCTGCTGTTCCTGTGCTAATATTCATATTGTTAATGGAAACTCTCTTGGATCTTTTCTCCCCACCTCTGTGACTCCAGCCTTAGGAAAACAAGGAGAACAGGTTGCTTTACTCTGTATTTCGGGTGGCACAGATGTTAAGTTATCCTTTGGCACAGAGACAGGAATCCATAGTGTGGGAAGGAGACTCGTGCTGATGTATTTGGATCCCAAAAGCAAGGGAGGAAGAACTGCATGGTTATAGCCTATAGAAAACTTCTCAGACTGCAAGTAAGTTGTAGTATGGATGTTTGTGTTGAGGTCTCAGCTGCAGTTTTCATGTGACTGCCTTTGTGCTGAGTGCAAAGCTGGGACTCTACATACCCTTTCTTGTTAAATAACCATCAAATTTACTTTAGGCTAGTGCCAGCCATGGTAATGCTACCAATTAGTGATGCTAATACTTTGATTAGGCACAAAGTGTTATGTGCTTTGTTTTGTATTTAGCATGTAAACCCTGGGAGGGGGGAGTAGAAGAGGGAGGGTAGAGCCATAAATACCCCTCTTTAAATTGCTCTTAATGGAGTCACTCTCTTTCTGCCTTTTCCCTCATGTACATATTTGCACTCTTAATCAAAATGCAGTTTCCAAGTATTTAAAGAAAATGTTGATAGTTGTAAAGAACCTAAAAAAAAAAAAAAAAAAAAAAACAGCTGGATTTAACATGCATGAATCAGTGTTCTTAGAAGAAATATTTTGGCTGTTTGAAATTATCCATCAGTATGTGAGATTAGCGAGGCCAAAAAAAAAAAAAAATGCAATGAAAGCACTCTTCATTTTACTGAAGGAACTTGGTAAGAATAGTTCTTTTGTAGTTATCTTAACCCAGGCACCAGGGGTGCCTCTCTGTTCTTTCCTGCTTTTTCAAAGAGCTGAAAATCACAGGGTAAGACAACTCTTTAAAGATTCTGTGGTAGTGTGGATTGTTTTGTTTTGTTTTTCACTGCACCTTTCCCCCTTGGAAATTGTTCTTGATAATCAACAGGGTGTATGATATCATCAGACTTCATATCTAAGTCTTCTTACATCACACACAAACTCCATGCAAATGTTTGATATCAGAAATGAGGGTTAGGTTTTGGACATCCAAAATAATTTGAAATCACAAAACAGTTTTTAGTCTTGGCAGTAAGGGATCAAAAGGTACAGCAGAGAAAGAGGAGGGCATAACATGTCTGTTAGATGTTTGAAAGACCAAACACCTTTGCAGCTGGTCACTAATTTGGGCTATTTCAAAGATCAGTTGTGCTGTTGAGTATCATGTTGGAAAAGACTTGCTTTGCTTTTATTTAGTTGTTCTGGGTGAACATTTTTGATGTTTTCAGGAGCAGATGATTTTTGAGGGAGGAAAGAGCAGAAAGCTCTTGTTTTGCTATACATCAGCATCTGATGGCTTTGTTTCTTAGCTGTACCTACAGTGCTCAGTGATGCTTAAGTGCATAGCATGCAGCTTTCTTTTTCAGTTTGCAATTAAACACAAGCATCATAACCAAAGCTGCTGTGTGGTGAGGCGTAATTATTCTCTGATGAGGTGCCTACCTGCAGAGCCATCCTAGATGCTGTTGCAACATAATGTTGCAAGGATAAATACCTGAAACTCATCAGCTTTCAGACATCTTTGTGCTTGTGTGTGTCTCTGATGTTGCTTGTGAAGCCTGCAGATAATAGGGCATTTGTTTAATTCTCTGTGTGACCTAATTGAATTCAGTGATAAAAGAATCCAAGTGCTTTCATAACAATAAAGAGCTCTATGAGCCCAGAAACAATCAGGAAGAGTAACAAAATGTTCATTTTCAAAACACAATTTGTGTTCTCTCAAGTAGAATACCACAAGAGCAGTAAATGATGTCATAACTTGCTATTTAGACTATGGATGGTGTACTTCTCCCTCTGGCAATTTTGAATGATTAGGTGTAAACTCAGCTGCGATTATTTTGTTCCTGTTCCAAATATTAGGGAAGTATTCAGGGCAAAGGGGATTTATCCCATTTATTGATAAGAATACTCTGAAGAAGAAATAGTCATAGTGTCTGTTCCTTTATAAGCATGTCTCTGCCCACAAACACAGAATTTTTCTGGTACTACTGCTGATAGAGGCGTTTCTGATAGAAGAAAAAAAATACCTAGAAAATACAAGGTTTGTCAGCATAAGACAATCAGATTGCAATTGGAGCTTTATTTAACAAAGTAACATTCTCAAACCTATCAGTATATAATTTTAAAATCTTATATTTTTTTAAAAAAAGAAAAAGTTGCTAGTAGCACTGTTCACTTTCCCTCCTATGTTTTTCAAGATTCATCCTGAACTGGTTTATGAATATGTTTTCCTTTAACATTTAAGCAGAAAACACTTGCTCTTTGGCAATGCATGCTGAAGTCTGAAGAATAACCCTGTAGTAATAAGAATGGGAAGGAAGATGCAAACTGAATAATCCAGGAAGTCCAAATGATAGTACAGCTTTTTGTCTTTACTCAAAACAAAAACAAACCAAAAAATTGCTTGGAGCTTATGAGAGAGGACTTGACTACACTCAGAGCCACTGTGTGGGCCACTGCTTCAGCTGCCCCGTGCCCTCTGCCTGCAGGGTAGACCTTCATCTGCAAAAGGTGAATAGGCACAAGCTGACACATCTTTTCTGCTTTAGGGGAGAACGTTAGGAAGCAGCTTGCAGAAAGGATAGTTAAATATATTACTAATAATCTGTATCTTGCATGCTCCCACCACCCTCACATCAGCCTGAATGTTCTCTCTGCATGGAGGAACTGGAAACCCAAAATTAGCTTCCTGAAGCTTAGCGAAAGAGAACCTTTGTGTCTCTTTCTTCAAGTACTTCAGTGCCACAAAGCATCGTTGAAGTAGCAAGAAATATCATTGTCTGTTCCCTGACAGCTGTTATTCAACCAGATGAAGAATACATAAATACAATCATGCAGACCAGCCGCTGTGTTGTCAGAGAGAATTAGGTTGAAGAAGCTGGGAAGATTAGAAATGCTTATTAAAAAGTAGATTTAAACTGTCTTTGTAAGGCGACAAAAACACATCAAGGCTAGTCTTATTCTGCGTCATACTTAGTTTTGATGTCTTTAGCAAAGCAGTCTTTATTTAAAATAGTGAAAGGAGAATTTTAAGCATACAGAAGCTGGAATATTTGTCCCCAATCTACATGACTTTTATTAGTTGATAAATTAGTTTGTAAATCGAGCAGAGAACTGTGAATCTTAATCTTTCCAGGAGTGGTCTCTGCAGCAATGAGCAGCTGTCCACTGACACAGAAGTTTTTTTCCCACTGCTGACCCACAGTGGTATCCCTGGAAAAGGGCAGGATCGCACCTGAGTGGCCCAGCTAAAGCACAGGGTGTAATTAATTTTCAAGTCTCCGGGCAGAAGCAGCTTTTCCATTTAAAGCAGAGGATACACTTAAACACCAGCCACTGCCATCCGTGACACTGTATGAAATCAAGTGTCAGAGCACCTGTGGAATCTGAAGTTACAGTGAGAAAACATGGATGGATTATTGGAAAGAGCCTTTTGTGTATCTCTCTATGGTTTCCTTGCAGATGAATGTGGGAACAGCTTGTGAGAGTCTGTGGTGCCTTGAGATGAGTCAAGAATTTCTTCATGATTCCATTTGTAGAAGTTTCTTTCACAATTTTGTTGTCTATCTTTTTTAATAAAGTGTGGAAGTTACGTTCTCCAAATCTGTTTTGAAGTGTATAGCATCTGTTAAATATATTTGTAATATAAAATTTGTTTTGGGATTATTTTGGGATTTACTTCTGCTCTATATAAATTGAAGAGAGTGGATTATATGCTCTTGATTTATTCAGAGAAAAAAAGAGTTTTGGGGTGGGTTTTTTTGTTTTTTTTTTTTTGCTTGTTGCACTGATTTCTTCTGTACGTACAACAGTTGAAAAGATTTGCACTTCAACTTGATTTTTATGAACTTCAGTTTTGGACAGACTGTAGCAGTCCGTGTGGACAGAGATCCAGCTTTCATCTGGCAGCCCATACGGGTAGAACCAGCTTTGCCTTAAAGTTGTGCCAATTCATTGTGCTAATTTTCTTTCTGAGGATAAGAACAGTTAGGTTCACTACATGATTACTGTGCAAGGTAAGGAGTTCAAGACTGGGAGCAAACGTTCACTTGGTGTCAAAGGCATTCAGTGATGGAGTACTTTGACACCATCAATGGTGTTTGGGTGGATTTGTTGGTTGTTTTGCTGTTCTGTGTTTATTTCCTCATCTCTAATAGGATGATGGATTTGCACCTGAAAGCAGGCAAGAAACTGCATATGGCTATGCAGGTTTGTACTGAATTCGTACTGGATACAGTATACAACATTATTCCGTGCAGTGGGTTGTGGTTGACTGTCACCCCGTACACGACTCAAATTTTGAAAATTGCTCTTCAATGAATAACTTTCTAAAATTGTCCTTTTCCATAGCCATAAAAATGCCTTTTCTGTTGTTGTTTTACACCTCTGAGAGGAAGAAAGCAGGAGCTTCTCTGTATGACGAATTTTGTTTGTATCCTGAGACCTTAGTAATCTGGTGGAATCATTTTGTTATGAGTTTAGGGAAGTGCTCAGATCCCTGAACTTTACTTGTTTTCCCAATTATGATATTTTTCAGGAGCGGTATGTTCTGAGTGAAATCAGAGGAGGACTGGAGCGGAAGTCAAGGCCTTTTTATTTTTTGGAGACCTAGATTTGGGCTGGCCTTCCTTTGTTTCTCTTGATGGAGACAGGACAGGGGCTTCTCAGCATAGGGCCATGATGATTTGAGGCCTTTCTAAAGGGACAGTAGTGATGGCTCACGTGTGGGACTGCAGACTGCCTGAAGGCAGTACAGGAAACAGGTCAGTTCCTGTCTGTTTAGAGGCTCTTTGGGACAGGATCTGTTTGTGGGGCATCTCCTTGAGGCTTTTCCACCCCAAATAAGTCGTGGTGGTAACAGAGAATAGCGTGAGTCTTTAGCCCACATCTCTGAGGATGAAGGATCCTGGGTTTCAGTCTTTCGTTGATACATTTTGCAATGTGTGTATGTTGAGAACTTCTGATGAAGTCTTTAATAAATTCAGCCCATAAATGTTTAACAAAGGCGAAAGGTACAATATTATCCATTTGTCTGGTTGAGAATTCGACTTAACAGAAAAAAAAAAAAGAAAAAAAAAGTGTGTGTGTATATATGATTTGTAAATTAAAATGAGACATGAGAATGTAAAGTTAAGAATGTTTAACTGAGCTTCTAGCAACAGTTGTTCTAGGAGCTGTTTGTTTTGTGTATGTTTTTTCCCATGGACATGCATTGAAGTGTACTTCCCTCTGTACTGAGTAGTACTTAATGACCACTAGTCATCACAGTGCCAATAATACTGATTTGATTTTAGTGGGAAGCAAAGTACTTTTGGAGTGCTGTCAGCAATGGGATGAAATGGGCTTAGCAGGATGGCAGAAGGCCAGGGCTGGTGGGGAGGTGTTGTGTCAGAGCAGCCAAGAGGTAATTACGGCACCTCGCAACACTGCTGATTTCAAGGTAGTGATGGGGGAAAAAATTATCGCAAAAAAAACACCTACACAACAGCAAAAATCTCCTGCCTGCTTGAAATTCAGACACACACTATGCAACAGCGTAGTGGTAGAGCCTGGAGCATACAGATCTGTGTGTATTCCTATCTCTGCTGCCTTTTCCCACAAAGGTCAGACCAACCTGGACAAGTTGCAAAGCCATCGTGCTACTGGGAGGGATGTTGATCTGCCTGAGGGGAGAAAAGAACTACAGAGGGAGCTGGATAAACTGGATCAATGGGCCAAGGTTAACTGTGTGAGTTTCAATAGGGCCAACCGTCAGGTCCTGCATTTTGGTCACAACAATCCCAGGCAAACCTACAGGCTTGGGGAGGGATGGCTGGAAAGCTGCCTGATGGAAAGGGACCTTGGTGTACTGATGGACAGTTGGCTGAATATGAGCCAGCAGTATGCCTAAGTGGTCAAGAAGGCCAATGGCATCCTGGCTTGTATCAGGAATGGTGCGGTGAGCAGGACTAGGGAAGTCATCCTGCCCCTATACTCGGCATTGGTGAGGTCTCACCTGGAGTGTTCAGTTTTGGGTACATCAGTACAGAAAGGACATTGAGGTGCTGGAGCAGGTCCAGAGAAGGGCAACAAGGCTGGTGAAGGGCTTGGAGAATATGCCATATGAGGAGAGACTGAAGGAACTGGGGCTGTTCAGTCTGGGGAAAAGGAGACTGAGGAGACCTGATTGCGCTCTTCCAATATCTGAAAGGTGCTTACAGTAAGAGTGGGGTTGGTCTCTTCTCATTGGTGACAGGTGACAGGACGAGGGGAAATGGTTTTCAGTTGAACCAGAGTAAGTTTAGGTTGGATATCAGGAAAAACTTCTTTACAGAAAGGGTTGTTAGGCAGTGGTATAGGCTCCCCAAGGAGGTAGATGTGTTTAAAATCCGTTTGGATGTAGTACTCAGGAACATGATTTAGTGGAAGGTTGTTAGGGTAGTATGGTTAGGTCGTGGTTGGACTCAATGATCTTTAAGGCCTTTTCCAACCTGAGTGATTCTACTATTCTACTGACAGTATTTTTTCCACCAGCTGTAAGAGCTCGGATTGGTGATATAAAGGAGTGGGGGAAAAGAAAAACCCAAGCTCTTCAGCTCAAGATGTAATGACTGGAAAATTCTTAAGGTTAGTTGTTGCTTTGTTGGCGTTTTTGGTTGTTTTTTTTGTTTGTTTGTTTGTTTTGTTTTTGTTTTGTTTTATTTTTTTTTTTTTTTTTTTTTTAAGAAAATATTTTTTCTCATCATTATCTTGGAAGCGGCACAGAAAGAATAAACTAGTAATGGTGGGTTTATTTTTTTTTCTTTTGAACTAGTGTTGATATACTTAACAGAGAAATCTGTGAGCCTTGCAACAGGCTGTGAGTATGTAAACCAGCAATTTGCAGGGAAGTTTGGGTTGAAATTGTAACTTCTTATTCTACCAAAGCCTTAGATTGCATGTAACAAAAGTATGGTGTTAAAATAATACAGAAGGTCCTGAAAAATGCTGAGGAGTCAGAATCTGACCTATACTTAGTGCTGTGAAATTACAGTACAGTGATTTTGAACCAGATTTCATTACTTGGAGATCATCTGTTCGGTGGAACACAGAGTTTGGCTACTGTGGTGTCAGTCTTCCAGGAAGAGAGAGAAGAATGAAGCTAAACAAAACAGACATTATGATTTAAGGTCCGTGAAATGCAGCGACTTACTCAAAATGACACATTGTGCTACTGGGCAGGAAAGAAGCGGTCGACAACAGGATTGGTATCACAGAAACCTTTTGAGGCTGTGACCACAGCTGGTTATGCACTGTGACCGCTTCCTCCATCTCCCATGAAGGCTCTGGGGAAGAGCACTGAAGTCCTCCTTGAGGAGCTCTGCTTCACAAGGCAGATCTTCTGTGGATCCAGGTATGTGGGCTCCAGAGCATTGTACTGCCAGAACGAGTCATGATCTACTGGCAGTAGTGGTGTTTGTATTTTAAAGGAGACCTGTAAAACTGAGGGCAAGGATCTGTCAGAAGGCAAATCCTGTTAGTGAGTTACTGCTGATAAGTGCCTTGGTATTGGGAATGATGTTTTTAAAGGGTGTACACAAGTCCATGGTGAGGTGCTGGAAGTGCAGTGGCCCTAGTCCAAGCAGGAAGGTGGGCTTTTCTGGGCCCAGAGAGACTGCTGAATGCTGCTGCCTCTGGGGCCTCTACTACTGTATTGCATATCCTTTCCCAAATGAGAAACAGAGCTCCTCTCTAATGGAATTACCCCATAGTTTTGCCTTCTGAGTGATACTTGTGTCCATCCCAGTTGATCATAGGGGGACTATTTTTTTTCTCACGGGAGGGAAAAGAAAATAAAAGGCTATTTTCTTGCTTTGATCACATGTAGTTTGTCATTGTTTTCAAAATGCTGTATCATAAATAAATCTTGGAGTGCAGAAGTAGTCTTTGCAAGGTGTTTCACAGGCCATAGCATCACCGAAGGTAACTGCTTGAAATGTCTGTACTGAAGTAGGGCAGGCAGACATTTCAGGAAAAAAAGCATTATCCTTTGCAAAAGTGCTATTTGGGGGGTGCCTTTGATGTTACCTCCATGAGGAGGAAGACTTGAGGAGACTGCCTTATACATGGATACTCCTGCATTCGGACTGTACAAAAGGCACTGCTCTTGCATTTGCATGGTTATTATTTTTCTTATGCAATTGCAATGTCTCCCTCTTCCATCCCCCTGCAAGCACCCTGCAGCCCTGGCTTTGCAGAATGCTCCTGCTGTTTTACAGCTTGCAGCCTGGCCAGTTCTTAACCCAAAGTCTGCAGGAGTAGAATCAGAGCTATTTTTCCTATCTATGTGCCTCTTTTTCATGGTCTTTGAGACTGGGTGAAGGGCAGCTCCTGC
The DNA here is from genome assembly GCF_019238085.1 of Lagopus leucura. NCBI lineage: Eukaryota > Metazoa > Chordata > Aves > Galliformes > Phasianidae > Lagopus > Lagopus leucura. The sequence goes on along the minus strand of NW_024962252.1, from coordinate 47,092,902 downwards.
TCTGGCAATTCTGTGAGAACTTTTCCTGCTTTCCTCTGCCCCTAACCATGACCGCACAGCCTGACCCAAAGACAATTTAGCAATCAAGTAATCAGTCTTTATCCTCATAGTTAAAAGTAAATGTGTTTTTTGTTTGTTTTGTTTTGTTTTTTAATGAAATCTATTTTTTTCCCACTTGTCAGAACTGCCTACCCTTCCTGGAAGCTCAAAGCACATCCAGTTACGAAAAGTAGTTTCTTTCTCCCACAACTCAGCAGTGTTTTGGCAGCATTGGGATTATCTATGATATTTTGCTAATATCATGGTTTATGACTAATACAAAAGGAATTAAAGCCTCGGTTAAAACAAAAGCCAGAAAACAGGCAGCTGTTGCTGCATGACTTTTGTGATGACCTTTAAATCCACGTGGTTTAGGGCACCTGGAGTCATCTGTTGGAGTGTAAAGCAGACAAGGACCCAAACCCATACCACCAGCAGAAAGTGCCAAATACATCTCCAGCCAAGAATCTCTGCAGATAGACTGTGACTGTGTGGATATTGTGTCCAGCTGGTACAACCATGTGTAGAAGGATTGCTTAAGTATGGGTTCCAGCCTTCGGTCTCATGGGTGTATTTGCAAACCCATCATCACCAAAAATTGAAATAATGTGTATTTGTGCTTTGCACTGATATCATGTGCTACCAGCAATGATTTGTTTAGTTATGTTTGGAAGACTAAATTTGGTGAAATGAACCCTAATTTAAAAGTGTTTCTGCCTTTGGACATCAGGCAGATCAAAATCTTTACAATTAGTGCTCATATGGAGGTATTTGACAGCTGTTTTTCTGCTGACGTTTAAAATATATGTCTGAGATCCACTGTGTTATGGATGTCCAGAAATCTTTCATGATACTTGCTCTTTTTTCAGCAGTACTTGCATAATATCTTTGAAAAAATATGAACAATTAAAAATATATATCTATGCACTAATGACGCTCTATCCATAACACAGCTATAGTTCAAAAGAATAAGAATATAAATTGATAAAATAATGATCTTAAAGCAACATTTGAATGACCAAATTGAGCTTGGGACTCTGTAACACTAGACAGGACATGATCTAATTGTTATCCCATCATTTCCAATTATAGTTTGGTCCAAAACCATTGAGCACAGACCTCTCTCCAGAGGTCTCCAATCACCAGAGCTGGGGGGGCCATGGAATATTTCACAGAAATTTCAGCATCAAAATCACAGCTTTGGCTGAGTTGGCATGTACCTGTGTAGACGAGCACAGGTCCTGCTTAGAAGACAGCACTGCCTGCTGCACCTTCTGGAAAGTGTTTGTATTTACCATTTAACTTTTCCATTCATTGTCCTTCTTCTGACTTTGGATAGTTTCAGCTTTCAATGATACAATTGGGTAGTATTTTATTTATGGATTATTTTTTTACTCTAATGTTATCTCATAGATACTTAGAGGTTGTGATCAACTCATCTCCTATCTTCAACTCAGAGCTACAAAAAGATTCAGGTTCTCCAGACATTCAGGGAGTATTTTGGTTGTTATCCATATATTTTCTGTTTCTGAACTGTCTGTTCAGTACAGGGACTCTGGAGTAGGGATTGTGGCATGGCAGATCTGGCCTCCTTCACTGGTGGCACAACCAGTTCTATCTGCTGTTTCATGCTGGAAGGTTATTTAGTTATGATCACAGAATTATAAATTCATTGAGGTTGGGAGAAAAAAAAAAAGAATCTAAGATCATCTAGTCTAACCATCACCACCATGCCCATTAAACCATGTCCTTTGGTTCAACATCTACCCTTTTTTGTGTGTGTGTTGGTTTTTTTTACCTTTTTACCACAATGCCACAGTCTTCCAGCATTGTTGCTTCCAGTGTACCTTTTCTATTATATAGCCATGGCACTTTCTACACTTGATGTATGGTCTGGCATATCTGTATTCCTCTGCAGCTGAGTCAGCTGAGTGCCTCCTGAAGTTAGTGTTCTATTGCTGACATTGCCAATTTCAAGAGACAATGTCATTTGTTTATTTTAAGGATTTTAATTGCATTATATTCTGTCATATTCCTTTTGCTTTTGCAACAACTCTGCTTGCAATTCAAGGTGTGAAACTAGACAAGAACACCTGTGGTCACGGCAAGCAACCTAAAAAATCCAGCTGAAAAATCCAGACATTTTAATGATGACAATGTTAAATACCATCTTTTGGAAATCTTACAGTAAATGTATTTTCAAATCAGCAAGCAAGCTACTTGTTCCTCAATCTGCATGTATTTCATATGAATGTGCGTTATATGTAAGCTCTACATTTAATTGCAACTTTATTCATTGCTTAGACACAAGCCAAGATGTATGTGTGCAAATGTTTGGGAAGGAGAGGCAGCAAGGTTGCTATTTGTACGAGCAAAATGTATTGCTTCCGTTCTGAGTAGAAAACCTCATCTCAGCAGAGTGCTGGGGAGGGATATTTTTGCTATCGATGAATGTTTTCCTTCTCAAAAGCAAGATTACTTCTGTTTGCATTCAGAGATTTACCACTGACTTCAGTGGAAAGAGAACAGTGTTCAATGGTTTGCTGTGTTGAAGAATTCTGGAAACTTTTACGTGATGGAGCAATCGCGTGATAATATTCAGAAGTCATTGGGAAGACAGATGCTACCACTGTTGACCAAAGGATGCAGTATATTTGGCAACTCCCCTTTCTGCTATATTTTTGTGCCTTGTGTATTTATAGTTTGGACAGGTTATTCAGCCTGTTTGCAAAGAGAAAACAGCCTGGGGATGTGCTTTCTCGTGCAGATCAGCTTATTTCCCCAAAGGCACAAAGTCCCACCTTCCTTCCTCCTTCTGTTTTATAATATAAATAAGAGAGGGAAAATAAAGCTATTCTCTCTATATATATTTGTCCAATTAAGAAAAAAGTAAAGATTGTCCCCCTTTACCCACCAATTATTACATTACCTGAACTTGATCAGCAAGGAAGGCAAGGCAGTGGAGTCGAGGTACCAAGAATGGCACTCCTGCCCCCACAGGAGCATCTGTGCTGGCTTCCAGTCGGTCAGATGGATGTGTAAGTTTCAGAACAGCAGCTGTGGTCCTAAATTGCCTTTATTAAGACTAGTGACTCAGCAGAGCTGTTTGAGGGGGAGCATAGTGTTGGATCAGAGTCAGTGCTATGAGAAGGGAGAAGTCAGGAGGGGAACAGAAAATAAATCAGTGCTGATGAGCTTCCTATAGGGCAGTCCCGACCCAGGTAAAGTCCAGTCTTGTTCTGGAGTCAAGGCTTACCTTAGGTGGTCTCAGGAAGGTAATTCCAGCCTAGTGAGTGCATTACTGTATTTAAGGCCTCCATGCTGATTTTACCCAGTTTGCCTTAAGGAAGAGAGGATCCAGAGGTATACTCTCAGACTGATAATTATTTTTAGTAAGAAAGATGTTAATATTAAAGTCATTGACCAGTTAAAATACACTGCCAAAAATTCAGTATTATGTGGAGATAACTATAGAGAACATTTAATTAACCAACAAAATCTACTAAAAATCTATCTACTATCATCTTATAACCAATAAGAAAATGACTTTAATTAAATAACCTTGGTTTGTTTTTGTGTATGAAATGACTAAGACACAGGAGAGAGAAGCTGTATGACTCCACTTGTTTCAGTGGTGTCAATGTGTTGAGAATCTACCTGCTGCACACTGGTCTTTCTGGAGCTGGTTGGCTTCCTGTGCTCTGTCCCTTCTCCAAATAAAAAGATCTATCTTTGCCCTGTGAGAGGAGGGGTAAAGAGTTGATTTTTAGATGCAGAACTACAGGAAATACAAGAGGCTATTTTATTTTATCACACTCATCCAGATGTTTTGTATAATCACCAAAATCCTTGAGTTATTACTTCAAAACGTGGGTTGAATTTTTAATGGCACTGTAAGAAGCTGATTGATGGCTGGACTTGATGATCTTAGTAGATCATCAGTCTTTTCCAATCTTAATGATTCAGTGATATAGAGGGGTCAGAATTTCAGACATTTTGGTGCACCAGAAAGTATCAAAACCAAAAGCCTCGGACTACTCATTTATTTTGAAAAAGCAGTGTATGTAACTCCATTGTTTTCAATAGTTATCATTATTTTTACTTGCTCAGCTGTAGTTTGCATGCATTTAAAATTAGAGAGATTTCTCTAATTAACAATGTTTACGTTCTTTATATATCATGAGTTTGTCATTAATTGAGGCCCACAGGTTATGTCTGTAGGACCTGTGTGTAGATGGGAAGAGAAAGGTTTTAGTGCTGTGGGGAACACATAGGTTTAGCATGTTGTTGGAAATTAGAGATGGCCTTTTGCTCCTGGCATGACCCTCTGAAGGATGCTCCTAAGGGTAGATGGAAGATAGGGAGTGAAGGCCAAGTGATGATGTCTCTATTGCACTGTAATGAGTCACCTAATTATGATTTAGCCTTACTGCAGGTAGCCTAACACCTACCTTAAGGCTTTCTTGCTAGAGAGCAGCTCAGCACAGAACTGTGTTCTGGCAATTTGTAGAAAATGAGGTGTCCCACAGACATACAAAAGTTTGATTTCCATCAGTTCCTACAACGTTCAGTGCTGGTGGTGAGCTTTGGCCAAGGTGCATGCTGGCTGTTCTCTTATGTGATTCAGTTTATGTGCAGGAAATCCATGCGTATTGGATATTGACTGTACACTACTAATTAACACAAATATATCTCGTAACATTTTATAAGAAGTTTTGTAAATTCCTTAGCCAATGCAACACTATCTTGTTAACGGAGAACAACCAGGAGTCTATTTTCACCCATGGAAAGTGAAACAAAATAACCTTTACCTACTTCTGAATTCATTTTCTGTTCCCCACCGGAAGGACTGATGTAAATCCAGATTCTGATATCAAGGTGGTGAGAGTGACAGGGAGTTAGGCTGTAGATCCATCTGGAAGTTTGTTATACTGGGATGATACCTACATGGAATAAACCCATCTGGTGTCCATAGTTCTGCCTACGATGAGCAGATGGGGTGCTGAGGGCAGGAAGGCTGGACTTGATGTTGCCTTGGAAATGCTGAGCCAGCAGTGTGGGCTCCTGGATAACATGAGTACCAGTGCAAATGAGAGGAGCAGCAGCACTCCTCTGTCTTGGTCTAGGGCCAAAGCTGCTTCAAGAGGAAGGTGGAAATGTTCCTGTGCCTCCAGCAGTGCCAAGCATTTCCTCAGGCATGTGCAGTGACTTGGTTGCTGTTAAACATTTGGTTAAAATGCTCAAAATACAGGAAAACAAAACTCTTGGAAGGTGAGAACAAGCCTTTTGTCCTAACCTGCTTAACTAAGGTGAGAGAAAAGCATGATGCCTATTTTGTTGATGTTTATGAAGCTGCACTTAGGAGAACAACACAGTCATGTAAATACACCAGAAATTCTGTATTCATTGTTCTTATGCACTCCCATGTTTTTCTGAGAGGATATTGGAGGCACGGAGAAGCTCTGAGAGGGGAAATATATGGCTCCAGTATATCTTCTGAGAATAATTGCCCTCTGAAAGCAAGGCACCAGTCAAGGTGGGGATACAAGTTTTCCCAAGCTTCAGTAAATATCTGGATTTGATTTTTTGATTCATCTTTAAGTTTTTAAAGTTTTTTATTCTTTTCATTTGTCTTTTTTTTTTTCCACCCTGTTTCTCAAATGCTTGAAAATTATTTTTACGTGGTGCAATGGAAAATACTTACAATTTAATTGATCTCTGTAAACAGATTAACCACACAGAGGCTCATATAACAATTTCTAATTCTCTGACTGTGCATTTGATGTAGTTGTTTTGCATTTTTATTTTCTTTTGCTGGGGGGAGCAGAGAAGAAGACACCATTGTTTTTGCTTTCTGGTTGGCATTCCAAGAAGTTACAAATTCTTCTTATGAAGTAATACACATTAATCACTGGAGCTGGAAGAAACATTTGGCACCTCTGGGAACGGAGGTGGAGCAGTTCTACCTTGATGCTCTTTAAAGGAAGCTTTATCTTGGCTTTGGTTAGGATTGCTTTGGAGCTCCCCTGTGCTACCTTCAACCCAAGTGTGAAATGCTCTGTTAATCTCAAACTGACACAAGTAAAGACCAGGATGCCTTCAGGTATTATTACAGTGAGTTTTGCCTCATGTCTGTTGATGCTTGAAGTTACTCGCCTGAGAAGAGAAAAACAAAATTTTAGGGGAAAAAACAACAACAAAAAAAAGAGTCTATTTTCCCAGTGCTGTGTTCGGGGCATTAGCAGAATTGTTTAGCTTACTTTTCCATGCTGGCAGGCTGGTATCTGCAGACACTGCCAAATTTCCAAACAGTCTGAGTCAAGTTCATAGAAACTTCTCACTTCTCTTGGGAGAGAAAATTGGAGGGCACGGTTTTTATTAGACCAGTTGGAAAAGCATACAGGCTTCACAGCAAAGAGTCTCTCTCTCATTTCTCTTGGTTGCGGTTGTTGTCTTTTCACTTCTTCTGAGAGCACCTCTGTGAAGGGAAGCGCTTTGCTGCGACCCCTCCTGCAGTGCAGTGCTGGGAGCTGACTCAGAGCCAAGGGCCGTCGACAGCGCATCTCTGCTGGTCACAGCTCCCCAGGGAAACCCAGGAGCCCTTTCCCTTTCATTTGGATTTATCCCAACCCCCATTTTTCCACTTTCACTTCCAGCACTCATCCACCCTAAAGTGGGACTGCAGTTAAGATACATAGCTCTAAGTATATACAATTTAAAAATGGTTATCTTTGCTTCATAGATTGATACTTTTGCCAATGTAATACACATTGCTATTTGCCCATCCATCCATCACACAGTGCACACACAGTTTCCATGCTTTTTACATAGGTTTAATAGGAGATTTTTTTTCCCAGTGACTGCTATGTACTGCAGCATTATTCACAGGTGCATGGTGCCACACTTGCTGGTAATGCACCTGCAGCCATGGATTGCAGCACCTGGGAAGGCCTTCACCCTATAGGCTTAAAATACTTCTGCACTAATCAGCCAGGCGGTGTGCAGTCTGCCCTTTAGCCAAGAGCTGTGTTCAAGGGAGGTGTTGCTCTGAATGAAGCTCACTGTCACTGCCAGCTCTGAGTGGTTTACTTTCTCTCTCCGTATATATATATGAGATTGTTTCTTACACAGCTTCAGCAGTTCCTTGATTGACATCCAGCTTTCCTCTAGATGGACGTGGGCTGATGCTCCACCTTGGATATGTTTTTTCCTCTTGCAGTGCTGGGAAGTGGTGGGTGGAACATCACCACCACGAAGTGCATGGTTTGTATCAAAGGGTGGCTGCATTTGTGAGTTCTTCATGCTTTACGCATCTCTTGTGCATATTTTCTCCAGTGTTTGTGATGTGAACAAAATTTTTAACCCTTTTTTTGGTGTGTGAGCAACTCCTGTGCAATTGTGTGAGGGAGCAATGGGCAGTATTATCCTACAACAGCAGCAAGAGATCCGAGAGGAAAACACCCATCACTGTGAGACTGCCTTCCCCTGGGAGAGAAGCACAGGGCTGGGTTCAGCCAGGAGGTGTCACCCGATGTGGTTTTGTGAGAGTTTGGTCTTTTTCTTACGCAAAACAAATGTTTTCGTTGAAGTCGCCAAAGTCTGTTAACTGTGAATTTTGGGAACTGTGCTGCTCTTCCCACAGAGTGCCTCTTCTAACTCCACTAGGAAAGTTTTATTGCATTGGTATTGTTCTTAGGAGTATAAATAGCAGCAAGCCTGAAAAGGTTGGGTTTGTCACTGTGCTTGTAGATGAAGCATGCAGTTCCGTTGGGATGGCTTGTCTTAATGGAAAAATGTCTGCTGGAGTTTGGAAAACTGTAGGGCTGCGATTCCCACCCTTCTACTATTCCAAGTTCATCGGTGTGGGGGGGTGAGCAGGGCCCCTGAGCCTGGGTCCAGTTCCACAGCCAGGGACAGGCTGTAGCCCCAGGGTTGGCATGGCATTGTCTTTGCACCAGCCCTCAGCCTTCAAAACATAATTTCTCTGCAAAAGAAAGCCTGGGAGCAGCCCAGGGTTGGCTTCCAGTGCTGTGAAACAGGGAAGGCACCCCATGATCACAGGGAACTTAGGGCACACCATACTGCCTGGGGGCTGCTCCTCAGGGCAGGACTCCCGGCAGCTCACCAGGAACACCCGGCTGCCCACAGTGCTGCCACTTTTGCCAACCCCCTGTCACAGGGCAGACCTCTGCTCTGCCTTCTGAAACACCACAGCCTGTCCAGTTTACCAGAGTATACACTGCCTCGGCTTTTGGCTGAGCTCTCCGGAATGATCTCAGCTTCCCAAAGTCTGGGTTACTCAGAGCCTGCTCTCTGGCTTTCTGACCCTCATCCCTGGAGACACTCAAGGCTAGGTTGGATGAGGCCCTGGGCAGCCTGTGCTGGTGGGTGGCAGCCCTGCCCACAGCAGGGGATCGGGGCTGAATGGGCTTTGAGGTCCCTTTTAACTCTGTAATTCTGTGATTCTTAGGGTTTCTGCTGTGTAAGAACGTGATACACAGCCTTAAAAGAAAAGTAAGAAAACATTTTAAGAAAACTAAGCCCCTCTGTAAGGAATGTCCTTCATTCTTCCCATTCCTCTGCCCCTGGAGATCTTCAGCATATTCTGCTTAACTCTGTGACAGACGACACGGCACAGGTGCCGTGCAGTTACAGTTTCTGCTTCAGTGAAACCCATCCAGCTGTGGGCATTAGCACAGTACCGCCCAACACCTCTGTGTGTTCTGCGCTGTCGGTCACCTTTGAAATTACTGCTACAGTTGGAAGCGCTCTCACACCAATCTGCCCCTTTAAAAATCAGGTCCGTGTCTCCAGTATTTAATCACTTACTGCTATTTTTGCCCCTTGTATTTCTTACAGTGCTTCGGATGAAAGTAATTTCTTGGTGCTTACCGTTTCCTCATCCTTTTCTCTTTTAGAAATTCTGCAGTTTGCTCCACACCTCACTTGGTGATGTTTGTCAGGCATTTGCACACAGAAGCCTACGAACGACACGCTATCACCTCCCTTACGTTCTACTTTGAGTGGTTTTCGCAGAATCAGCTTTTCACCGTGCTGAGTATGGCACTCTTTCCATCGCAATTAGACACGCTCCCAAGTCCAGCGGCGCAACTTCACTTTAACTACGTGCGAACGGGAGGCGGCGAGGGCCGACGCAACCTGCCGGCCGTGACCCTCCGCCGCCGCGCCGTACCTCGAAGCAAACCCACCCTCCGTCGTCGGCGCGCGGCCGCAGGTGCTGCCGGCGGGGCGGGAGTGGACAAAGCGGCGGTGGCAGGGCGCTGCCCCGACGGGGCCGGCCCGCGGCTGGGCGGGGTGACCGTCCCATCCCTCCTCCGCGCTGCCGGGCGCGCACGCTCCCACGCGCGCCCAGTGCCACGCGCGGCGCTGCGCGGCGGGAGGATGCGGCCGCTGCGCCCCTGGGCGCTGCTGTTGGGCGCGCTGCTGGGCGCCGCCGCGACCGCGGCGCGGAGCTACCCGCACGTCGCGGTGCTGGACGGCGCGGCCGCCTACCGCCTGCTGTGGGGCCGCCGCGGCAGCGCGCTCGCCTTCCGCCTGGAGGTGCGCACCCGCGGTTACGTGGGCTTTGGACTCTCGGCCGGCGGCGGCATGGCTTCGGCCGATATCGTGGTGGGGGGCGTGGAGGGCGGACAGCCCTACCTGCAGGTAAGGACCCGCATCCCGCGCTCTTTGTCTGGCGGCCGCCCCTGCTCCTCTTTCTCCCCGCGCGGACGTCCCCTTCTCCGCCCCGCTTCTTCTACCTCCGCTCCGCTCCTTCCTCCTGGCCCTTCGGTTTTTCCCATTGTTGCGCGCCTCTCCCCTCCTTTCGGTCCGCGCCCCGCCAACCTTCCTTCCAAACTTCTGCACGGGTGTTGTCGGAGGTGTCGGGTTTCCTTCATCCCAAAGCGCCTTCGCCTGTCCCCTTGGGCGCTTTTTCCGCGGGTACTGAGAGCCTGGACCCGGATGGGACGGGAGCGGTTGCCCTGAACGGAGACCGTCGGGGCGGCCGAGCCGCCGGCCTGGCTCCGTCCCTGTGACCCGCCGACATGGGCGCACGGTCCCGCTGCCCTCCCGGGCTGCTAAAAGACCTCTCTACCGTGTTCCTCTCCTCCTCACGTGGTGGTGTTCTGCCCTCGTTACTGAAAAGGGCTCACGGGTAACCGCTGGAACTCACTGCTTACCCTTTGGTAAAGCAAGCTTGCGGGAGCCCAACCCTACGGGCGTAATTCTCCGGGTATTTTTCAGCAGTTGTCTACGTATTGCCGTGGCTGGGACAAGCGTGCGGGACAGCGGGACAGCGGCTCACCCGCTCCTGGAGGTGTCAGTGGGGGGATGGGAACCTTTGGCTCTCCCAGCGCCCCGAGCTGGGGGCTGCGTGGGGCCGAGCAGCGGGATCGGCGTGGCGGCTTGTCACCCCTAATGACAGCTCTCTGAATTGGATCTCACTCTGCTCCTATTGTTAAGAGGACAGGCTGGGAGCTGTGTTAGAGCACTGAAACTGCCGCTTCTATTTCAAGAGGCAGTTTTTTTGAGTTGGTTTTTTTTTTTTTTTTCCTCAATAGCGTAATAGCACGGGCTTTTACTAACTTTTCCCAATGAGGAAACGAAATGCTCCGTAACTTCTCTCTCTGCAGTTCGTCAAGGTTTTATGAAATCAAACCTTTTTGAGAAAAAAAAAAGGTGCTTTTTTATTATATATATGTATATATAGATAGGTAGATATACATTCCTTATTAGTTTGCTATATCAAGTTTAGGCAAATATTTGTCTTATTTAAGTTCAAAGTTTTTCATAGTAATTCTTCTCATATTTCAAAGTGAAGATCGATTTTTTTTTATTATTTTTTTTTATTTTTAAAAACCTCAGTCTAAATAAAACACCAATAATAAAACCCCCATTCTGGCCGGTGAGCAGCACAGCTCTCAGAGGTGCAGGGTGTGCACTCACCAGAGCCCTGCATCGCAGCACATGCACCTATTTAAAGAAACCCAGACTTTCTGTCTGGCTGATTCATGGACGTGTTCATGTAAGGCAAGCCTTGTGGAAAAGCATCCAGAGCTGATGTAAAGGCACCCAGTGATGGAGAATCCATCACTTTTCTTGGTAGTGCACAGCAACGGTGAGACTTTACTGCTCCTTATTTCCAGTATGCATTTGGCTGGGCCCAAATTCTAGCCATGTAATTTCTCTATTAGATTTAAAAGCCTACTCCCCAAATCCTGTCCCCATGAAGTTATTTATATGCTGTAATCAGGTCACTCCTCAATTTTCTTTTACATAAAATAAATAGATGCAGCTCTGTAAGTATTCCACTGCATGACTCGGCTTATAAGCAGGCGGGAAACTGACTTGACACTTTCCAACAGTGATAGGACAAGGGGGGTTGCTTTAAATTAATAGAGGAAATCAAAAGGGGAAATTTAGTTTCCTAAATCAGATGTTAGGAGGCAGTGCTTTACTCATGGTGGTGAGGCACTAGCACTGCTGCCCGGAGAAGCTGTGGATGCCCCATCCCTCAAGGTGCTCAAGGCCGGATTGATTGGGCCCTGGGCTTGAGCTGGTGGAGGGCAGCCCTGCCCATGGCACAGGGTTGGGACTGGTTGGGTGTTGAGGTCCCTTCCTTTCCAAGCCATTCTATGATTCTATTGCATTTTTTTTCTAGTACTCAAAGCAACATCGTGGCTCTTTTCAGCACCTCTCTCCGGTTTTCAGCATCTTTAAAAGTGGCTCCGTGCAGTCTTCTGCCAAAGATTTAATTTACTGTCACCACATGACAGATAGAACAGAAAGAGAAAAGGAAGGATTGTAGCGATTGCCTCCTGTCATGGAACAGCTGATATTTGTTCTGAAACACTGATTTAACACATAAACATCTGCTAGGCAAAATGCTATGAGTTATTATGTTACACTCTTGAGCAGATAAACTGCAGAAGAAATCCCTTCTATCCCTGAAGCTTACTGGTAACCTGTGGCTTTCACCATCCACAGTTCTTCAGTGCTAGGCAGTAAGGTTTATTGGTAAAGTGGGACGAGGTCTTTTATGAAGGGCAGACTGCTAAAACATTTCTGTACTTGCCCAGGAAGAAGGAAGGGTGAGATATGAAGAGGATGGAGCAACCCCGTGAAGAAACAAAATCCATCCAGAGTGTTTTCTGGACAGGCGTCACAGACTGATACAAAATGAGTACCTTGTTCTAGAGCCCTACTTCAGTAACGTCTAACTCTTCCCTTTACTGGTCACAGAGTTTTTAAAAACACTTCATTTATTAGTTGCATATCATCATTGTTTACACTATTACTATGAGAAGGAATTTAGGAGTACATAGGTTTGTGCCTAGTTGCACTCTATGAAATATGTGCACTGTAAATGAAAGAACTTACTTTTTGGTTTCAGAAATATGTTTTTAATCCATGGTCATCCATTGGGAAATGTGCATTGTGTCTAAACTCTTAGGAGGGTTATTTTTTTATTTCTTTGAACATTCTGAGATGCTTGTTATTGGCCTGATTTTCAGAAGCCCTTCTGAAACACCTTTACAGCCTTTCAAACGAGCATTAACGTGCTGTCCTCTGAGGAGAACTGAACCTCTTGCCCCCAACCTCCTTAAATTCTCTTTTCTCCTTTCAAAATAGGAAGTGTTCTTGGGGGGAAGAGTCCTCTCCTGGGAGCAAACAAACAAGTGCAGTCAGACTGCAGCCCTTAGCAGATGGCAGGTGCTGCCCGCTTTGTGCAGCAATGTATTGAGGTAGAAGGAGAATTCCAGAGAGCTTTCAGAGAGAAGATGTTTCCTCCAGCATTTGTTCATCCTCTCACTGCAAGTTGTGCCATTCCCACCATCAGCGGGCTGTGTCTTTCCTTCAGAAAATTGGATGACTGAAAGTTCTGAAGATCTGAGATGGGATTTTTATATATATATATATTTTATATGTTTGGTGAACTTAGGTGCAAGGCTTACCTGTTTTGTTTTGCTTTTCCATTTTGGAACTGCATGTAAGGAATAGGAGGTCTGGGATAATGAGTAAGGAGCAGAAAGATTTGAAAGACTTAACTTCACTTTTCTCTAAATATATTGAGGTAGCAAGTGGTACAAGCACCAGAGTGGCTTTTTGAAGAACTTCTGAATGATATATGAATTATACCTTGATTATCTCAGCCTTTCTGAAGTTTGGTATTTGGGACAGGAATACAGACTTACTTTGGGAAAGTGTAGAGGATACAGCATGCATGTGTGCATACATCCGTAGCAGTGGTGTATTTTGAGGGAGTTGCCTGTACTGTGTGTAGAGAGGAAAAGAGGGAGGTGGAGGAGTGAATTACCGGAGCGCATTGCCAAGAGCCTTGTGCTGTGTGGCTGACGGTTATGCAGGTTTGGGGCGAACGTAATGAGAAGAAGTAGAAGGTACCAATGGGATCTGGTGTCAGACAGCAATGACCTGCCTTTATCTTTGCCGGGGTTGGCTTGGGTGGGCAGTTTGTACTCTGCAAAAGTTTTCCTACAGCATGGCTGTGGCCACTTGCAGTGTGTGTGCTCTTCGTGTTTTTGGGTCAGCTTCAGCTATTGCATCGAGTGTTCCTTCCTTCTTCTTTTTCTATTTTTTTTTTTTTTTTTTTTTTAATGTCCTTTGTGCTTATGAATTGACACAGCATGCATTTTCATCGCCATGCCGTTTCCTTGGTCTCCACCCCTGTCTGGAATTGTGCATCCCCACCCACAGCACGTAGCTGCAGAGAGCCCCGTTTTGGGGCGAGTAATCCTCCTTGATGAATGGCCATTTTGTGCAAGTTACACAAGAGAGTGGCATTGTTGGAGTCTTCTGTTGAACTTGCACAAAAATAGTCCCTCCTCAGGGTGAATAGGGACTGTGTGTCACTAAAAAGTACTTTATTATTCATTACGGCCCCGCTTGTTAACCATCACCCGAACTAAAGAATATCTGTTATCAAATGTATCCCATGGAGTTAGCTTAATTGCTCGTAGGGAAGTACTTGGAAGAGGTTTTAAAGGACAGAAAACAGTGAGCATTCTCTGTACTTAACGATATGCTGCTTTTAAGTGCACTCATGCCAGCGGCAACAAAAGAAGTGTTTAGAAAACAACTTGAAAGGCACCAAAAGAGAGATGCAAAGCGAGTGCCACGCTGACATATCTCAGTCGGCGCTTTGTTGGAGGTATTTCAAGCCTTCGGGCATTGTGGCGCGATTTCCCGATGACTAATGAGTTCTCTTGGCCTCGGTGCGGGGCTCAAAGGGAGGCGGTACGGACGTCCCCTCGGGCCGGGCGCTTTATGCTGCCCTTCAGAGGGATGGTGGGGAGGACAGGGCAGCGACAACCGGCGAACAAAAGATGGGGATCACTCTGGAGCTCCCGTCTTAGGCAAGGGTCGGGGGTCTGGTTCGCAAGTTGGTTTTTTTCTGGTGCTTGTGGTATTTTCGCTTTCAGTTTGGATTTTGATAACTCCAAGAAAGTTAACTTTTCCACTAGAGTAAGTATCAAAGCTTCACAGCCTGGGCTGGATGGAAATGCAGCCACCGTGAGCGACGTGAGGGCTTCAAGTAACAGGGGAATGGTTTCATTCTCCTTACAAGCAAATATCTTAGAAGCAGAAAGACTAGGAGAGATGTTCTGTGGCACTTTGGGAACAAGTATCGTTAATAATTGTGATCCAAAATCCCTGCAGTGTTTAGAAAACTTCTAATAATTGAAGCAATTAAAGTAATTAAAACAAGAAAAATTGTGCTGTTTGAATGAGCTCCTGTATAAGGAATGTTCCTTGTGATAAAGTGCAGTTGTGAGATTGGATCGTGCAGCATCTCCTAGTTACAGGTTTTCTTCCCCTTAAAACACATAGCTACATGTTTAGTCTAGTCTGTTTGTGTAAGGGTAGTCTTTAATCTGGCTCTATAGCTTCTGATACAACTGGAAAAACGCTTCTAAAATCAATATTTATTGTAATATGTCCCAGGGTCTTTGGGACTCCTCTGCAAAGTCAGATTCTCCATGCTGACAAGCGATGCCAACTTCACAACTGCTCATGCTTCTTACACCTGTGTGTGTCAAGCTGAAGAAATTATGATGCTTCAGTGTTTTTCATTTCTGTGTGTAGAAAATTATGTTTTTGCATCCCCCAGGAGAGCCACAGGAACCAGGGAGTGTCACCACAGAGTATAGGCTGCTGGGGAGCAGCTCTGGGCAGACACAAGAAATACACCCAAGCATGTTCAGATGATTCACAGCTTGAGGAACAAAGATGTGTCTCTCAGTAAAGAATTGTTTCATCTGTAAAAAATGCCTTATTTTTTTAATGCAGTATCTGTGCAAATACACAAGTGGAAAATGGGAATCTTTGTGTATCTGTGTGTGCATTTCAAACAGAAATGCAGCCCAGTTATTTGTTATAGATAAAAATGTTCAGTCCTTGTTAAAGTTAGTAGTATAGTTGCACTAAACATATTGCCATGCTGACTCCAGTGTAACTCAGCCAGTCGAAGCAGCTTCCATGTGACAGAGAGCTGGGCTTCTCAGCAGGCAGTGAATCATCTCATACTCATCTGGTGTGTAGGTTAAAAAAAACAAACATGACAGTAACAAAAAGTACCCAATCAATCAGTAACTTAACTAGGAGCAGTCAGCTCTTAGGGCTGTGGCTGAACTTGCTGATCCCACTTACTTTAGAAACTTCTTGCAACTGATTGGTTGCCGCCACCAAACTTTTTGCTGAGGATATTCCATTTGCAGACCAATTCCAAAATCAGATCAGTCAACTGGAATGCTCTCAAGGTGTTTTATATTCTTATTTAAAGCAGCGATGCTTTCAGACTCCCACTTTGTGTTAGTTTTCTGTAGGTGGGCTCTGCTTTTCCCTGATATAGGAGTATAGTAGGATCTTTGCCTTAAATGCAAGCTGAAATTTATTTGAGGTTGAAAAAAGGTTGGTTTTCTTATTTGTAAACTCATGCTCTGTTTGCTTCTTGCCAAATACAATGTAAAAACAGCTTTTTTAAATATATTTTTTTGGTGGTTGTATCCAGTGTGTGCTGGAACCACAAGCAGCAGGATTCCATCTGAATTAAATGAAACAATAAAAAAGAGAAATGCTAACCACAGCTATTCTTCTGGAAACCCAGAAAGGCATAGCTTGGTGCTGATTTCATTCAGAAGTTTTGGTTGAGTCTTTTGCATCCTGTAGCAATTTATCCATCCTATAAGACTAAGACGGATCTTCTCCTGCACGAACTCTTCTTGGTTGCAGCTTCCCAGTTCCTTTGCCATACTCTTCAACCCTGCTCTTAGACACAGGTTTGGGCACTCTGGGAATGTTCAAAACTCTGTGAGTTGGCTGTAAACCATAGGTTGGGACTGGTTGAGACTTAGCTCATTTTTCCTCCATTTCTCCTTCCTGGTTTGTCCCTTGGCTTTCTTCTGGCTGTTCCCACAGCCAGGATGCTCAGGAGCTCCTGACTGCAGGGTAGCTCACAGAGATCACAGAGACAGAACTGTGCCAGACCCCAGCTGCAGGTGATGGGGCCGCAGCCTGGGAGCTGTTGGTGGCTCCTTTAGGTTGAAAGGTGCTGTATATAATTTAACATGGGAAATGGATACCATAAACAAAATGAGCTTGTACATTGTAAAAATGTGGGGAGGGAGCCTTATAAACACCTGTTCAAGTATGCGATGACAGCTGGTAGTGCTTTTCTCATGAGGTTTCCTTCTGCAGCTGTGCTTACATTCTCTGAGGATAAAAAAGCCCAGTTGCGCCTATTTTTTACATCCTTGAGAAATTACCCTGTCTTTTGCTGAGCAGCAAACAGAAACCATCCACACCACAAAACATTTTCTTAAGAAAGTCAGCGGTTCATAGGATCTGAAAACTGTGTGATGTGATCAGCCACACTTCTGGAAAAGAGCAAACTATGTGCAATATCAAGAAAATTTCTCTTTTCAATCTGTTGATTCAACTCCTAGGTAGCATTAGAGATGTTTGCACAACATAGCCCAGAGTTCTAAATGCCAGTTTATGCAATAGAATCAATGGGAGTGCAGAAACTGTAAATGCTTCTAATGTAAACGTAAGTAAATTTTGAAGCAACATTTTGTTATTATGTAGCATGACAACACTGTCAAGTCTTTGTTTTAAACAGTAACCAAAATAACATGTTTGTGTCAGAAGAACAGTCATTTTCCCCTTATCTTCTCTCTGTAACTACTGATGCTTTTGTCAAGTTCATGTAAAACTTAGCAACTTTATCTTCATTTAACCATATAACATATATTTTGTGTGTATATAAGAAGCTGAATGATCTGAATTCAAGGGCAAAATCAGTAAATAAATCACGTTTTCAGGTGCTTGCTAAGAAATTCAGTATTAAGGAGCTGATAGTTACTGCAAATCTGTGCTGGAACTCCATAAAATTCAGAATATCTTGCACCAGTATAATCCTGCCTATGAAAGAAACAGGTTTTCTGACTGTATGGGGGTGTTAAAACTAAATCTGCATAAAAGAGGTGTCCATGTTAGAGTCTTTTTTTATTTGGTAGGAATAGTAAGTTGTTCCAAAATCAGGCAAATTTCAGACCATCTGCAATAGTTTTTGAAGTACTGTCATTCTGTTGATAGAAATGTCACCCTCCCTTCTCAACAGAATTACATTTGCGAAGCTTGTAAGTTTAGGTGAGGTCTGTATTATGGCAGGCTCTCACTGGGGGCATTTGGAACCATATTTGGTGAATGGAGTTAAATCCAGCTGGCAACCTGTCACGAGTGGTGTTCCCCAGGGGTCGGTGCTGGGGCCTGTCCTCTTCAGTATCTTTACTGATGACCTGGGTGAGGGCACTGAGTGCACCCTCAGTAAGTTTGCAGATGACACCAAGCTGGCTGCAAGCATCTATCTGCCTGGGGGTAGCGAGGCCCTACAGAGGGATCTGGACAGGCTGGGCTGAAGCCAATGGGATGAATTTCAACAAGACCAAATGCTGGGTCCTGCACTTTGGCCACAAAAACCCCAGGCAATGATACAGGCTCACGGTGGAGTGGCTGGAAGACTGCGTATAGGAAATGGACCTGGGGGTATTGATTGATGCTCGGCTGAACGTGAGCCAGCAGTGTGCCTGGGTGGCCAAGAAGGCCAACGGCATCCTGGCTTGCATCAGAAACGGTGTTGCCAGCAGGAACAGGGCAGTGATTGTCCCCCTGTACTCAGCTCTGGTGGGGACACACCTTTAATACTGTGTCCAGTTTTGGGTCCCTCACTGCAAGAAAGAGATTGAGGCCCTGGAGCGGGTTCAAAGAAGGGTGACAAAGCTGATGAGGGGTCTGAAGCACAGGCCATATGAGGAGTGGCTGAAGGAGCTGGGATTGTTCAGTCTGGAGAAGAGGAGGCTCTGGGGAGACCTTATTGCCCTCTATAACTACCTGAAGGGAGGTTGTAGTGAGCTGGAGGTTGGCCTCTTCTCTCGTGTAACTGGTGATAGGACTGGAGGGAATGGCTTCAAGCTACGGCAGGGGAGATTTAGGCTGGATGTTAGGAAATACTACTTTTCTGAAAGACAGGTCAGGCACTGGAATGGACTGCCCAGGGATGTGGTGGAGTCACCAACCTTGGAGGTGTTTAAGGAACGTTTGGATTTTGTGTTGAGGGACATGGTTTAGTGAGAACTATTGGTGATAGGTGGATGGTTGGACTGGATGATCTTGTAGGTCTTTTCCAACCTTGGTGATTCTGTGATACTGTGATATTTAGATGCCCTCCATGCTGCTGAAGCCCAGACATCCCCTGTTTGACTTTTGGTGGGTGCATCCTCTATGCTGTCCCTAGGCTTTGTAAATGACATTCAAAGCCTACAGAGGTACCCACCTTTCTCCTAACAAAGATCTAACAAACTATGCTAACTAACAAAGTGGAGCATCAGCTGCCTAAATATGGTGTTTTGATTGGATTTGTACCACAGGAACAGGAATTTTCCTTTTTATCACTTTTTTTCCTCTGAAAAGAAATATCTCTAGAGATGCATCTTTATATGTTCATAATATCTGTGATGCTACCGACCCAAATTAGTAGGGATTTAAGGAAGCTTAACTGTGTTACAAGAAAGTTACCTGAAGTTTATGCGTCTTCTATGCTGGTGAAAGTAATATTTCTTTAAAAGTAATGTGCTTTATATAGGTTTAGCTTAGTGAGCATGAGAAAAGATGAATGAAACTTCCAGCCAATTCTTGTTACTTTTCCTTTTTTGATACTGTTTTGTCATTTTTGCACAAACATCTTTTTGTTTCTTAAGGGCTTTTCAGCTCTGGTGGATAAATTGACCAAAACTTGCATAGTTTGACTTAAAATCTGTTCTGTGAACAGAAGGAGATCAGAATGTTTCCTTCATTTGTTCATGTTAATTTGTTCCTTCATTTGTTTCGTGACATGTCCTTCATTTGTTCTCAATTTGGCAAACAAACTGTTTTCATGTCAGAGGTTGAGCAATCTAATCCTGAGCTGTTCAGAAATGTTCTTGCTGTATAATTTGATTTTATTTTTCATGATGAACACCTACATAATTTTCAGCAGAAGGAATAAAAAGTAGTGATAGAGGCAATTGGTAACTTGCAAACAGCTTCTGGGAAATGTATTCATGCTTGATTCCTCTAGTGCAGTCCGATTGCACTAAGTGGATTTGTAGGATTTGGGAGACAAAGGAATATCTCTAGCTTCCCAGGAACTACACGAATTTGCTTTCCAGGTATTTTCAGCACCCTGACATTCGAGGGATGTTTCATGGGGCCGTGTATCAGGCAGAGGAAGCAAGCAGAGCCAGCGACTTCATTACTCTGCAGAAATTTTCACATGGGAAAGATTAGCGTTAGTTGGTCAGATTAAGATCTGCCCGCGGGATGCTCTTGGGCGAGTTGGGGAGTGAGATGCTGCTGGGGGCTGGTGGTGGGCAGGCAGGGGCATTGCAGGGCCTGGAAGCCCCTTCCCCAGGGCACAGGGTGAGCCCACAGCAAGTGGGGCTGCGGCACAGCTGTCACACAAGTGAACAAAGAGTTCCACCAACAGTCACCGTATCAAGGCATAGCCAAGCAAGTACCCTTCTTTACATCGCTTCTTCCAGTTGTTCTTGCCCACTCCCTGCAGGCTCATAGAACTTAGGGCTGTTCTACACATGGTTTTTATACTTGCAGATCACCAGAAAATGTTGGAGTGCACACACCTGATTTGGCTTCTCATTTATGAATTGTCCTTCTCAGCTGTTTCAGGCAAAGACTCCCAATGTATTCCCACGAGGAAAAGCTTCTCTTCCATTTCTGTTCCACAGTACTTCACTATCTGGTTGCTTATTTTAATACAAGATGCTTTCCTCCAATTTAATGTAACATCTCAAAAAAGATACCACACCTTCATAAAAGTTGATGGTCACAAGGTTGCACTTCTAGTTCAGAGAGGTATTTACTATTTTTAAGATGAAAACAGATGTTCTACTTATATAATGGTGTTTTCAGAGGAGGGATGGTATTTTGTAAAGACATGCTGTGTCTCTGTCTAAGCTCTAATGTAGAGGTGAAGTGGAGCACTTTGTTCCCACAAAATATCCACCTTTGAGTACCATCCCAGAACAGGTCCAGTATATCTGGAAAAGGAAATCCAAAGTTCTTTCTGTGAACAAACATAGCTCATCACTACTCTTTTTTTCAGTACATAGCTTCACCTTCCATGCTTCCCTTTTGCTGTTTGTAGTGGTAGTTTTCCCAGGTATTTGTGCCTTCATATAAGTATTCATTCACTTCTAGTTGCAAAAAGTGTTGACAGGAAAAGCATTACTCTTTTCAGTACCTTTAAAATTTGGATTTGTTTTGGAAGTGTAAAAATCAGAACTGTTTCAGTAGGTTTGGCAAGACAGAATGTTTTTATGCTGATATAAGTGCTCTGTGTTTACCCTTTTCTTCCTTGAAATTGTGTCACGACTGAGATAGTTTCATAATTTTCATCATCTAAAAATATCTTAAAGAGGTGTTTGAGCATGCAGTTATTCTCACACCTGTAACAGGTTGCTTGTGGTCTCTTGTACACAGAAAGATTTCTCAACTGCGATTAAGTTCAAGGTTATAACTCCCAGTTGATCTTTTTGTGAATTAAAATGATGTCAGCCACATTTACCAGTGTCACGGTATTTGAACGTAACATTTTGTGATTTTTCAGCTTTGTTGCCTCTACTTGAGCGAATGGATATGAAAACTAAAAACCTTTCTAAAATTAAATGGAGGTTCAAGTAGCTTCAGAGGTAGATGCCTTCAAAAAACAGAAGTTGGTGTGTTTTGCTAAAGATGCAAAACAATTAATGGTGCCCGCCAGTAACTACCTGCCATCAGGGAGGAAGGTGGCATGTTCTGGAAAAGAAAGGTGTCTACCAAGCTTAGAGGCTCTGCTCTAGACTTAGCTGCACAGAGCAGCGTCCTTAAACCTCCTCTTACCCCAAGCAGTGCAGAAACAGCAAAGCCTTGGCAAGGCGGTGGAACAGTCTGGAAGAGAGGGAAGAGGATGACTGGGACATGGCACAGCTGGTGGTGTGGCAGGAATTTGGGGTGAGAAGGTTAATGACCTGGCATTGCTGCATCGTTCCTCCATTTTACTGTACTGCTGAGCCAGGGATCATCTTTCTGAGCGTTGCCTGTAAGAGCAGCCACCCAATCCCAAACCACCAAATAAACCCCAAAACCCTCCAGGCAAATTCTGTGTGCGCCAAGTGCTGTTTCTTCTGGTTCAGCTGTAGGATTCCTGGTTGTGATTGATTTTATTCTGGGAGATTTGCTGTTCATGAGGAAGGAATAATAAACAAAAAGCTGGGAGAAAAGAAAAGGGCAATTTTGTTGTTTGGAGTATTAAGTGAACTTATTTCTCTCAGTAATTTCTACAAACTCCACAACATCCCAGTTATGACCGGGGTGACTACATTAAATAAATTGACTACATACGTAAATTATGACTATAATTTAGGACTGCCTACAACCTTTATTTCTGTAGTTATGTACAGGCAGTGTATGGTTAAAGTTGTTCAAACCATTTTTTTAAGCTGCTTGTCAAGGAGACCCACTTTCGCTAAGATTTTTAATCAAAAATATGTTTAGTGTCACCAAAACAGTAATCCTTCAGTGTTTTACATAAAGGCAACATTTAAGGGTATTCAGTATTTGAGGAAAAGGTTATTGCTTGAATATTAGATTTTAATAATGGCATACCTTTTATTTTCAACAGGATTATCATACAGACGAAAACAGAGTACTCAAAAAAGATCCACAGCAGGATTATCGCCTGGAATATGCCTTGGAAAACAGTACTCACACCATACTGGCTTTTAGCAGAGAACTGCACACTTGTGATCCAAATGATAAGAGCATAACGGTGAGATGCACTGCCTGTACGAAGAGATGATATATTAACACAGAATGAGTGTATAGCTGGTTTTGATGCTGGCTACTAAAATCTAATTGGAGAAATTATCTTAGGATACGTGCTTATTCAGCTCTCAATGGACTTTCCAAAGCACCTATTCTATCAAATTAGCAGGATAAAATACTTGCCTAGTTTTATTGAGTTCTCATATTTTATTTTCAACTTTACTTGTTCTTCCACTTCAGTGCATAGTGTTCTTTAATATGTCACACAGCATGTGAACCCAAGAGTGAAACAGGTACTCCTGTGCCCTCAACTCTCATATCCTATGTTTGCAATCATTCAGGAGATGTCAGCTTGTGAAATACTTTTTAGGTCTTAGACTAATTTGTAAATGATGTTAAAGCTGGACTTGTAGAAAAGTTTTGAACATGTATAGTTGGAACGCATTTTTTGTTTTATTTCCATATTAAAAATGAAGAGGTTGAATAATCTTGTGATACAGCTTTGTGATACTGCCCTTTCTATGCATGGTAAATACTTTTCTGCTGTGCTTCATAAGCATAATTTTAAATTATATGAAGTTGATTATTTTCATATTGAAAATGACAGGCTGTCGTGATTTGAAAGACTTTTCGTGCTTTGGCTTGTTTACTACTATTCATTTTGGAAGCATTGCAGTAGTAGTTTAACATGATTGTCATTATCTGTGTTTTCACAATACATGCGATAACGACAGCATGAGCTAAAAGAGAGCAAATGCACAGCTGTATAAACTGCCACATTTCCATCTGTCAATGGTTCTGTGGTTTTTGCATCTGTTCCAAATTGTCTCAGCATAACTTAACTTTCTGAGACCCTTCAGTGTTTATTATTTTGTCTCACTGGGTGATTATTGCAATCTGAGAATGGTTTACAGAGAATTGATCTGCACTGTAGCTACAAACTGATTTTTAAGATGTAAATCTGCTCTATAGCTGAATGTCTATCTTTCCTAGTGTATAGGGCCAGCAGTTCACAGAAGGTGCCCAGACCTTTACACATGCGAGCTGCGAAGCAGTTTTGGGAGGACAGCTTCTGACCACAAGTCAGATGAGTGCCATGTCTAGAAAAAATGTTCCGTGTGCTTAGTTGATTGCCTCTATCTGAGTCTGTTCTGCTGTTTTCAGATATGATTCAAGTTTGCCACGTTTCTGAAGGAAGCTATGAAAGAGATTCAAATTTTGTGGGTCCACATTGAACTCTGAATATAAGCATGATTAATTTTTGATAAAAATTTGTATCACAGAATCATAGAATATCCTGAGTTGGAAGAGATCCATAAGGATCAAGTCCATCTCCAAGATGACGCGTCAGCCCACGAGAGCTTGCTAAGTTACATTCTCATCCTCAAATGTACAAAGACAAAACCCACATACCTCTCAAATTCAAGAGCATGATTTATTAAATCATGAATTCAGTTGATTTTTTCTAAGTTCTTTGCAATTGTGTCAGTAGCTGTTTTCTTCTCATTATTGTTGTTCAAACACATCATATCTATCTTAGGAATTGTATGAACTATGCAAGAGCATATTGTTCCCATTCCTTACGTGTTTTTGTTTGTTTTTTTCCAGGAGAGCACAGTGCGGGTAATATGGGCTTACCACCACAAAGACTTGGGAGAAGCAGGTCAGAATTACCACGGGTCTACCCGTGGTACAAAGAGTCTACGTTTACTGAACCCTGAGAAAGCAGAAGTCTCACCTGCCTCTTTGTCATACTTTGACCTGACCAACAAAGACGTAAGTTACTCTGTGTTTTGGGTTTGTGTGGGCTAAGGTGGCAGCCCAACATCTGAGCTTACACAGCAGGACAGTATGACTTTTATAATATCGTTTTCTTTCCCTTTTCATTAAGACAGGTAACCATACCAGACAAGGATACAACATATTGGTGTCAAATGTTTAAGATCCCTGTACAACACGAGAAGCACCATGTGACAAAGGTGAGGGATTCTGACTGTGTGAATCCAGGTTATATATTTATGCTTTTGTGTTTAGAGGAGTTCGGGTGAGAATGATGACTCTTCAGATTCAGTAATTGATTGGACTTTGAAAATTTGTTTCACCACTCACTAAACAAGACCTGGTCTTGTTTTCTTGTTTTTTTCACTAAACAAGACCTCTTATATGTCTTAACAAAAGTGGGGGAAAAGTATATGTGTGCTCCCAGGACCTGGTTCTGATGCACCCTAACAATCAGCACATAGAGTGACAGAGATGCTTTCTTTCACTTTTTCATGTCCTCTCTCCCTTAAGAAAATACTGTTGAAAGTTTTACCACTGTTCATAAACGTGTTTGGCAAAAACATGTTTGTCTAAAAAGCTTGTTCCGTCAAGATTTTGCTATACATAAGAATGTTATGGATATCTTTTGAAAGAGAGTAATTTTAGATTAAAAAAAATAAAATGCAGAATTTTGTTAAAATAAAGGGCCATGTTACATAATCTGAGCAGGTAGTTCATTATCTTTGGGTGTGTAAAAGCCAAATATTACA
Source organism: Lagopus leucura (assembly GCF_019238085.1). Lineage (NCBI taxonomy): Eukaryota > Metazoa > Chordata > Aves > Galliformes > Phasianidae > Lagopus > Lagopus leucura. The sequence continues at coordinate 47,067,952 of NW_024962252.1, read as the reverse complement.
GAAAGAAAGAAATGCATGTTATAGCTTATTCAAAAAGTAATGAAAATGGTTCTTGCACTCCTCCCAAGGAGCAATATACTAGAAACCTAATCAAGGAACAACTTCTTATTGTTCAAGATTGCTTGAGATAGCACAGTGATATAAAGTAATTAAAATAGATGTACAGGCCTTAAGGTGCTTTTTCTATTCATTCAACATTAATTGAATGCTTTATGGACAGTAGCCTTAAAGTTGTTGCATTTATATCAATAAAGGTCAAAAGAATAGAGACAAGTGTTATTTTAGGCTTGCATGGGGAAAATGAAGAAGAAAAGACCATCTCAGAGGCGCATAGTACAGTTGGTGCATTTCTGTAACTAGTTGTATGAACCTGGCAGCTTAATCGTGGCCCTCATTTTTGTGTTTCTTTGAACTCATTAATGTATTCAATTTTATTATTTGTTATTGTCAGTCATACTTCTCTAACGAATTGAGTAGAACTGAAATTTTAATTTAACTCAGATAATTTGATGTGTGATCATTAGTGTATGTCTGAGAAATACTCATATTTATTCTGAAATATTGTGGGTTTCCTCAGTTTATCAGAATAAAGGTCAAAATTTCCACCTTCAGATACATTAATTGCATTTGGAAACTGTGACAGGTAGTTGCACAGAATGAAAGACAGATTTTACTTGTAATCAGGTATATATGATGTAAGTCCTTGTTTTCTGCTCTCAAGTGAGAGAGCTTAGAAGTTGGAAATATTGGAATAATGATTTCCATGTTATATTTGGTGGACTATATATATGCAAGCTGTTGTGTTTTCTGGAATTATTTATTATTTATATTTACTGAATGTATTTTTAAATGTTTTGCCTGACTACCCATGCATGCAGACACTCTTTAAAAAACAAAACAAAACAGTACTTGAAGACAAAACATCTTTTTAATTCAGAGATAATAGATTGATTAATTTTTAAGAAGTTTAATATGTTTTTACTATAACGTATAATGCATATTGTAACTTATAAGAATCACAGTTTGAAATAAGTTTGAAATAAGCAATTTGTTTGCTTTAAGGTTAAAATGAGATTAGAATCCCCAGCAATTTTCCAACTACAGAAAAGCCAGCAGATTTGGTTAGAAAGAGAAGAATGATTATAGAAAAAAGAAGCATTAACATAGAAACACTTCTTAGCATATCTTTTCATATATTGAAAAGACAGCTTGTATTTTGTGACTTTTATATATATAGATATATATAAACTTATATGTAAATATATGCATTTGTATATATATACATTTATATATATATACATACATATATATGTAACTTCTGTAGATCTTAAAGGGTTTTTGTGAAATTGTATTTATGTACTCATATGTACTAATTAAACATTTCCTAAAGCCTATTGACAGACTAAGGATTGGGCTTATGGGTACTTGCATTATCTGTGCAACAAAGATGGAATTTCACAAAGGAAAAGGCAGATGAATTATTTGACCCTAAATAACTATGTAGATGCTGATTCTTGATTCCATTTTGTCTGTAATGTCACTTTCATACAAATCTACTCATCTGACAGGTGGAAAAAAAGTTAAAATAGTACAAATTCATCTCTGATATAATTCAGTCTACAGAAGTTTTGTACAAGTGGCTTTAGCCATTTCTGTGCTCCATGATGATTTTGTGGAACACTGCAGTTCAGCTTTTGCTGAGCAATGCATGCCAGCAGCAGCTTATGTATAAATCTACTGGATTCTCAAATAGGTTTAACAACCACAATTGGACTTCTTTTTTTTTTCATCTTGTTCAACTGTTTTCTCTCATTCCTTTCGTCTTGCAAATTTCTTTATTTTTCATAGTAATGTATTTTTTTAAATGTCAGTTTCCTCAGGAAAGCACAAGACTTTAATGATGGCAAATAACTTAGGAAAAAGTTAGACTTAGCAGCCAGGGTAGAGGCTAAGACTTCAAGCCAAGAGGGCAGTTGTCCCTAGTTAATGAATGCCAGATTCTGAATTAAAAAGTATTTTTAACTTCCCTTTTGCTGTTAGGCAGAATGTCTTCAAAGCATTTAAAAATGTCTACAAGCTAATGGTATATTAGCTAGTTGAAGTGATGATGCTTGGTCTTAGGATGTATCTACAGTGGTTTGGATTAGGAGCTTTCACTTTTCCAACTGAAAATCTTCAATTTTTTATTCCTCACTTTGGCGTGATTACTGTCATTAAACAATTGTGGAGATCATGAAACTGAATAGTAAAGCATGTACCAGGAGGACAATTAGAGCACTCCATGCAGAACTCATGAGATACTTCTGATTCTGGATAGTGTGGGTGCCAGGATCACATTGTTTTCCTTTTCTGTCCTTTTCCTCTTTCACGTTTTTGGTGTTGATGTTCTTCATGTGGAGGGGAAAAAAAAAAAAAAAAAAAAAAAGTAAAAAGAAAGAAAAAGCAAACACTGAGCAGAGTGACTCTCTGAGCAGGGAGAAGCTGTTTTGCAGATTTCCCAAAGTGCTGCCTTTGCTTTCCAGGGAGCTTTGGCACAGTCCTTTACCCCAGTGCTCACAGGGGTGAGCTATGATTGCATCAAAGGACTTGTTGGAGTAGGTTTTGAAGGAGTGGGCTTTTCCCTTAGCAGAAGATAAATAAATAACTAGCACAATATCTCAAAATCAATAGAAAATAAATTATGTAAGTTCTTACATGTTTTCTTTCTCTACATAATATTCACGCTACTTTCCAAGAACCTCAGGTAATGTGAAACAGAATATTTTCATTGACTGTTCTTGATCAAGCACTACATGACATGTAAATTCTGCAGGAGATAAGATTGTAATCTTACATTCATCTCATAGGTGGAATGAGGACGTGGCTGAGTAACTTCTCCTTCTGCTATATTTTCCAATGGAGAACAGCCTCAGTATGATAATGGGGCACTCAGCCAGATTCAGGATGGCTCTTTTAAATCTTCCTTTGTTTCATAGCTCTGCAACTTCTTCCCTAGGGAAGAGACTGCATCTTCCTACGTGTCTCTGCAGTGCTTTCTGCTATGAGATCTGGTGCCTTCAGGAACTCCTAGAGAAACAACTCACAAAGCTGGTTATAAGGACTTTATGCCTCCTAAGAAATAAAGTGAATTAAGATGATTTCTCAATAGCTGGGCATAATAGTGATAAGGGCTGTTCAGATTGCAACTGATATCAGCTAGCAAGCTTGTTTTTATGAATCTGATGGAACACATTACTCCTCATCTTCAAGCAGCATACCTGGTGGAGAGGTGGCTACTTGGAAAGTTCTTAAACTTAAAAAAGTTTTCACTCTTCATATGTGTTTGTGTTAGCAGAACCAGTTATCAGGATAACAGATCAGTATCAAAAACAACAACGTACGGAAAAAATGAAAGGGGCTGCTTGGATGTAGTAGCTGACATCCATCTTCCTTCACATTAGCTCCTTACAGGACGGCACCAGAGTGGTCCCAAGGTGCAGACACTGGCAGCCCTTTGTGTAGCACTATGCACTGCTGCCTGCTGCAGAATCCCCCTGCAGCTAGTTGTGCATTGACCTGTTCTGCTACTTTGAGCTCCAGGCTGTGATATGCACATCAGGCTTACTATCCTACAGGGATTTCATTTTCCTCACAGATGGAAGTTAGCTGTGAGCTTTCTCAGAAGCAGCTTTCTTAGAAAAAAAAGCATTCTGTTTATTAGTCCACACTTTTTGGACATGGGCTTCAGGATAGCTCTTGCTGGGATCTTTGCCGTGCTCTGTAAACGTTGTTTTGCTTGGTCCTGAGTGTGCCTCTTAATCACACTGCTAAAGCTTTCTGGATTCAGTGACTGCACCTGGAGAAGGCCCTCAGCTCCAAGAGGACTTCTCAGAGGGAGAGAGGGAGGGATCCATGGGTGAGACAGGCACACAGACAGACACACAGACAGGCATGCCCATGTACTGGTCTCCCCATGAAAAGATGTCTATCTCCCTGCACAAGCTGCATGGAGAGTAGCTCCTGTGGGTGTGGTTAGCCCTACAGACAGACAGACAAACATTGCTGTGCAGGGCTAGGAGCAGAGACCTAGGAAGGGAGAGGCACTTAACCGTGGAGCATGCACTGCAGTGGTCCATTTTGAGTATCCTTAGCATTTTCCTTCCAGTCAAAAAAAAAAAAAAAAGAAAGAAAGAAAAAGGAAAAAAAAATGTTAGTAGCAGCACACTCACTTCTGAAATGCTTTAATTTTTGTTTGTCCTTTACTATCTGTTTTTCAGTATTTTTGATGTATGTACCTATGTATGCATTGACACGTCTGTGATTGATTATTTCTGCCTATTTGCTGAGTTTGTGTTTTGCTTAACCGTGAGCTGGCATCAGGTAGATGTTTACTAATGTCATGAAAATGAAAATTTGTTTTACATTCATAAGAAACACTTCTCAGTATTTCAGTAAATACAGCTCTTGCTATATTTTTGAAACCTGTTTTTAGTGCTGTTTCTGCTTGTAATTCTAAAGATGCAGCTCTTTTGTTGCTATCTTTACCTTAGGTGCCAATACTCTGTGTCTTCCATTTGCTTCACTTAATCATATTACTTATTAATATTACTGCCTCTGCTAAGACTTGTTGCTTTTGCTTTTTGTTATCATTGTTGTTTTTCTCAATGCAATTTAAATAAGCTTAAAATGTGGCAGATCCTCAACTGTCCCTAGATTTTCTGCAAGTTCTCTGTACCTGTAGTCTTTCCCTGCACCTGACATGTTGTGTAATGGGATGTGTGAACTTCTGAAAATGTCTGTTACCCACTGGTAAGGGAACAGTGCCTATAATCTACCTTCCAGATGAGCTGTAATCAATTTACAGTTTTCCAGCTGCAGTGTACAGCATGCCCATGCTAGTTTCAGCACTTTTTGTTTTCTCACTTTACTTTCTTCTTTGAAACAGACTACATTTTCCTCAGGGAAAGTAGTTCCCAAGGCTTGAGGAGTGATAATCTCATAGACAAAAACATGCCTGACATTGCATTTCACTGTTAAGAACAGGAAAAACACTTTATGTAAAGTATCAAATGCCATAGAGTACTTGGGTCATTTAGGTGTATCTACATACCTTTTCCCTTAGAACTGCTTATTTCCCTATAGTTCTGAACTTTCTGGTTTATTTATTTATTTTTGAAATCAGCATTAGGAGTGGAAGAACACTGGCAAAAGGCTCAGGAGCACAAAATACTTCAGATTCTGTAGGAGAATTTTTAATGGAAAGCCCAGTTTTAGAGGACATTCAGAACTGGCAGTGAGGACAGTAGGTTGCATTTTGTAAGCATTTAAACTATTGGATTCCATGTTGGGGATTTGATGGTATCTTTTCAGTCTGCCTCATGTATATTAAATTAAAGTTATTAAAGACAGAAGATTTCCAGTGATGAAGATGGGCTGCCTCACATCTAACTTGACCAATCTACTGGTCTGAGCTAGCTGCTGAATGCCCTTAGTAGTCAGTGGCAAAAATAGCTGTTTATGTCATTCCAGAGTAAATGTCTGAAATATATGAGCTCAGACATCCCCTTTATGACTCAGTCTCTCTCCATCGAACTAAGAAGAGAGAATCAGCCCGTATTACATACATAGCTCTCAGATGGCTGAATCAGAGATGTGTCCCACCAAAATGGTCAGGGTTGTTATGAGAGAAAAAAAAAAAAACAAACACATTTTTTTTTTTTTCAATTTGCCCTTAGGAAAAAAATGATTTTTCTCAGCTGCAACTCCATGTAATTTTTTGACACTGAGCTGAGTATATATGAATAGCGAAAACAGGTCAAACATATAACCAGAAAAAAACCCTAATTATTAAGCATGTTTTGAAGTGTTACATTGGGCATATTTTTATACAAGCACCAAGGTTTCCCATCTCTGATTCCTTTAGAAAAGGGACTTTCTTTTCAGTTAAAGAAGGGCCTGTATTAGAGCACACCAGCAGCTGCCAGTTAATCTTCATGTTCAGTTTCAGAGCAATCTCTGATAAGGAAGTAAAAACTCCAAAAAAAACTTGTTGCCAAGGGTAACTTTGCTTTTTGACAGTGGAATGCTCTAGTAATACCAAAGACCCCAGTGTGGAAATACAAAGGGACTCCAGTTTAAGAGACTGATTGATTGAAAGCCAGAAGGGCAGCTTGTAGCCTTCGGTACCTAAATGAGGGCACTGATTTTTAACTTGAGTGATACCAGACAGTAACTGCTTGTTGTTCTCTGGCTTGAACTTTTACGTTTTGCTAAATGTGATAGATAATTCAAGCAAATTGCATCATGCAGCCTGAAACAAACAAATGTTCTGTGTTGTCCTATATGTTCCCCTGCAAATCAATTTCAGCCTTGGTAAATTAGATTGGGAATGAAATGATATCTTATGCTGCAGAGCTTGCAGGCTCTCTGCCCTTTGGTGTGGAGGGCTCTCTTCAAGCCCTAAGTTGGGTTTTCAGTGTTACAGACTCACATGTGATTGAACTGACTAGAAAATGCAATTTTCCCAAGCATCTCTCTCAGGAAATAAAAAAACTGCTGTCTTCTCTCATATTCTGCTGAATTATTTCATATGTAAAATTATTTCATACATTAATACTGTGATCAAAGATGAAATTACATATTACCACAGATTTTACTGTCAGACCAAACTTATTATTTCTTAGTGGAATGTATTCTTGTTTTGTGGTAGTCTTCTTTCATTCCTCTTGTGTATCTTTGCAACAGGAAACCTTAAGCTATGCATTTATTGCTGCATTAGTTATTCCATATTTGGTATGCAAAAATAATCTATTTCATTTCTGGCATCAACAAACATGAACATCTAGTTAATTTAATAAAGTTTCTTTCATTTTCTTTTTTTTTTTTCTCCTTAATTAAAACTATATTCGTCCATCCATCAAGGCAATTTATTCACTAGGCATGTAGTTGGAAAATATGTATTTTCTGTTATATGAAACTTAGAAGTTATGTCAGTTCTGGTTGCATATAAGTCTTAGATGAAAGGGACCTTAACTATGACTAAAGGTGAGAATGCAGAACAGGAAAGTGCTGAATTTGTGAAATCTCTCTGAGACCACCGCTGTTTCTGAGGTGTTTAGTAGAGAATTGCTATTGATGTACCCCACTATGTTTTGTGCAGCATCTTTTTTCCTTCCTTATCCTTAGCTTTGGTTTTAAAGTGACGTGGTTAGGTAGCACACTGAGAAGATAAGAAAATCCTGTCTAGCAATTGTCTGCAGTCATCCTTTCCACACTTCTTATTGTAGCAGGTAATAAAATATTTCCAAGAAAAACTGAGCCTCTGATGAATAATTGTAAGCCATCTTCTGTGCAAATGGCAGAACAGCAGCTTCACAGGCATCAAAGTCTGACTTGGTGGAGCTTATGCAGTATGAAGTGAGCATCTGGGTGGATCACAGAGCACATCTACTTCTGTCCTATGACACTGTCTGTTATGGTTAACTTTATAATTCAGATAAGTCATGTAGTAACATTATCCTAACCAGATTTTCAGTAGGGCCATACTGAACTGATCCAGTGTAATTTATATAGAGAAGAAATTTCGTTCTAACCATAGGAAGTGTTATCTTTTCAGGTCCCACCTCCCTGTCTCCAAATGTAGATTTAGTTACTGGTTCAGTTTTCAGAGAATAATGCTGGGATATCCCCTCCGTTCCTGCTTCCACATCTGTACACAGCAGTTACAGTTATGTCCAGAGCATAGATTCATTGATTGCTGGGGGCAAAATAGAAAGAAAGAGCATTAGTAACAGTGAAAAAATAAGTTAGTCAGACAGTAGCACTCCACCATGTCCCCACATAGCACGTCAATTGACAAAGATGACAACTGAATTGCAGGTAGATAAATTAACAGTTTCCATTTGCACCATGGTTTACGTGAAGTTTTAGATGGTACGGAAATAACTTATATCTTGACCTAATTAAAATTTAACAAACAAACACAGAGTGCTAACCTGAGAAAATAATACGTTATAAGTGAGTTATAGTAAATTGAAAAACGAGTGCTCTTTAGTCTTCTTTCTCTTACCCCTCATTTCAGTGACCTTGCCTTTGCTATCTCCAAAGTTGCTTAGACTGACACTGTGTCTTTCTGTTTTGTAAACTGCCAGTTACAGTTGTGGTTTCTAGAGAATTATGAGAGTATAATTTCAATATTCTTACTTAACTTTCAAAGACCATGTCATCTGAAAATGGCACTTGTTTCGTAACTTTACCAGGACTTGGATTATGGTGAGAAAATGTGGAACTCATGATATTAATGGAGACATAATTTAACCTCACACAGGACTCAACAACATATATTTTACAAATCATCTCATGTCTGTCTGTATGTATGTAAAACATCTAAATAAAAATTTTAGACAGTATGAGCAACAGTTCCTGAGATGTGTTGTGCTGACTCAGGAAGCTGTGCCAAGTCATTGTTGGGAGATGTGCATAGTTTATCCCCTACTTTCATTTCAGTAGACTTGAGGTTCCAAATAGTGCAGGCTGGTGACTGCTGAACTCATTCTGTATCCACATGCTTAAAGTCTTTCCTCTTTCCTTTTCTTCACTTCTTCTGAATAGAAATCAGAATTTTGTTCACAGAAAACACGTTTACCTATGTCTGTGTATTTACACAAAGCAGACATGCTGGAAATTCTCATGCATTCTGTGTTCAGTAAAGTTTCTTGTTGCTTCCCAAGGAGGAAGAGAAAAAGTTTGATGTTATTAAGTTACGATCAAAGGGAAATTTTTGCAGTTGTGCGTAGAATTAAATCTTTTTCCATCGCTAATCTCAAAGAAACAGCTAGACATCACTGTGTATTAATAGTGACTTCATCAAAAAAGTTAATACAAGCATTACTTATAATTATATTTATATGTTCATCTGGGATAAATGCAAAGACTTTATGGACTATTCACCTTGGCTTTAGATCTGAAAAGTATTTGGTTACATATTATTTTATTATCATACTGTTTTCCCAAGAAGGTGATGATGTTACTGATTAATTGCTGATTTGTTCTGTTTGGTGTGGATCAGCTTTGCTGAGAGACTCCAATCCTACTGAATACCACAACCACTCTGCCCATGTTCCTGCTGCTTAGGTGTGCAATGAATGCATTGCCGGAAAGCGTAACTGAATGAAACATGTTTTTTCTTGACCCAAGCTTTTTATCAGATTGCTCCTCAGGGTTATGATTTTTAATTGTTGCTAAATGTGTTATCTTAAATCTTCAGACATTCCTCAGGCGGAAGCAGTTTTTTAATGAATATTCCTTTTGAGGCATATTTCTTTTGGATTTAGTTGAAATTACTGTGTGTCTTTCAGATCTGAATTCTTTGTGAGTGGCAAAATTCCAGGCAATTAATTAGGAATAAGAATTTAGGAATAAACTTAATGGCAGAGAGAACAAGGAGCCTTAAATCCATCTCTAATTCTCATTTTAAAATGCTTTGTTTTTCATGGTTATTGTGTTGTTGGATTCCTTTCTCCTAATTAGAATATTTAAGTTGTTCTGCATACTAACCTATAGAAATTCCAGCTGTACAGTGCAATCATTAGCATTTCTTTAATCATGGTAATATGTGAGAATGGCAGGAATTGTGTGAATTCAAAGGTACAGCCTCCTCTCCAACTAACAGGAACAGTAACTTTTATCATGAAGGCCTTATTCTCTTTCTATAAACATTCTGCAGCTTAAAACTGCAGTATGGTAATTAGTTCTTAATGTGGTATACTAATAAAACTTAAATAAGAGCCTTCACTGAACAACACAGACACTGAGTAAACAAATCCTTTCTTCTTTACACCAAGAACAGGAAATATCTGTGCTCTGAATAAGATTTTCCATTCATGTGGTAAGGACTTGTTTCTCCACACTGATGCTAGAATTTTTATGTGTTTTAAACCAGTTAAAATGCCAACAATATAACTTAAATAAAGTAAATAAACAAGTCAGCACTGTTATTTCAATTTTGGATTATATCCTGTATTTTAATCTTGCTTTGGGGAAAAAAAAAAAAAAACAGAACAGATATATTAAGGACAAATCATGCAAATTTAAATGCCTTAACTTGTATGGAACCTCTATTTTTGGTCTGGAAAATTTCTATCCTCCAAAGAAACCTTACCTAATCACATTATTAAGGTGGGGGTGGGGATGGTTGCTGCTGCCTGTGCTTTTTTCTCTTTGTATCTCTTTTGTCTTAAAATATAAGAAGCCGTATATATCAGTAGCATCACTAGTAATATTTTCTCCAGCTTAAAGCTGTGAAAATAATTTGAATAAATATTTTTATATTTGGAAAACAGTTCAAGATAAGCAATAACGCTCGTACATAAAAAACTACCAGTGAAACAGGAACTGTGGCTTTGCTAAGGCTACTGCAAGTCATTCACCAAGATATACAACTTTTTACGTGAACAGCAGTGTTTAAATTCAGATCAAGATGAATGAAAAGGATTTTGTTAGTAATGACTGAATTTAAGATCTGAATTGTACAGTGAGAAAAACGAGGAGACCCTTGGCTGCAGATGATAGGGCTGATCTCAGTAAAGGTTAGGCAACTAGCCCATGCTTGACTGCAGCCTGTTGAGCATTTGAGGTATCTCTTTCAGCCCTAGCTGCTCTGTGACATTAAATTAATGCTTTCTGACAGATGGGGTTGGGGGCTGGGAGGGTGGTCCCTGTCTGACCTCAGGATTCCTGAACTTGCGGCTGAAAGTCTGCAGCAGATTAATGTTGCAGATATGATGCTGGCCTAGACAGGCTTTCCTCCTGACATGAGATAGCTGTTGGGGTTAAAATCTTGGTCTGCCCTGGAGTCATGGACTTAGATTTCTCTCCTAGCTCTAGGGCACATTTCCAGCTCTTGGGCTTTTGCTCAAGCTCACCTTTAGGATGTGTGGAAGAACGAATGCTAAGCAGAAGGCAACTAGTGTTTGAAAACACTAGAAAATGTATATGAAAATCAAACCATATTATTATTGAGATTTTTTTTTTTTCCTGGAATACACAGAGTTTTTTGCCGAAAAAGACAACTTTATTGAGCCAAGTATTTCTACATGTTTGCTTTTCTGAAGAAAAATCATAAACCTTCAGTGAGATGTCTTAGATAAATATTTGTTTTTTCCAAGACTGCATTTTTGGGGAAAAAAATTTGGAAAAATCTTGATGACATTTTGAACTTTTCTAAATAGGACAATTACTTAAATATATGTACGTGGTATACATTGTGTAAGAAGTACGAATTCCAGAGTAATCAGTAGAAAGGTGGTAGTTCTTCCCAAAGTTGAGTACAGAAAGCAGAGAGGAAAAACCTTGGCCTCCGTTTCAAAATTTCTCTACAGCAAACTCAGCCAGCCCTCAGTTTCAAAACCGTCACTTTTTGGTCTGAGTTTAATCAAGGACATGGCAATCTCAATAAAATAACCAACCACAGACTAGAAACAATCTTAGATATAACAGTGCCAGGACAAAATCTTGTGTCAAATTTTTATTCTCAGTTTTCAGATGATAGAAAAATGTTTTTCCTCTGTGTTGCCAGAGGCTACATTCACACAGTGTTATATAAGGCTAAGGCAGACATTTACAGTGGCAATATGCCATGCCATAGTGTCTTTCAGTTAGTAGAGGTGATGGTAGGATGCTTGGTACTTTATGATGTTCTCCAGAGGGAACAGGAAATCTTAGTAGCTTGATAGTTGTGTTGCTGAAGTCAGTTTGTTGAAGACTCTGGGCTGAATGCATCTGCTCTTTTCACAAGCCTACTCTCTCTCATTTTCAGTATCTCAGGCTTAGTTGAGGATTACATACCTTCTAATTTGTTGCACATTTCCTGGCATGGTTTTGACCACTGCTGAACAGCTGATGCCCAGGTATGGTTGAGGCAACTTTATCATCAATTTTTAGAGAGTTTAGCTCTATGAATATATGAACATGGCATCACAGGTAGATTCAAAGATAAGAATTGTCTGTGGTTGGTATTTATTAGTGTACATATGGCTAAAGGAGATTAGAAGTCACAATATGATTATGTAATAGATTAATGGAAGCAGAATTTAATGGAACACTTTGAAATGTAAAAATAAGTTGGAGCTTGCTTTTGAGCCTGAGAAAATAAAATTACTTTTTAAAATGACATTTCTGTGTAGAATTGTCATTGGAACAAGACCAAAAACCTGTTGCCATTTTTCATATACAAAAATAAATTCAGCATTTTGTTTTCTTAAGTTCACTGAACTGTATTTTGTAAAGTGGACACTATGGAGAGATTTTGGAGATAGTTTACTGACTTTCATCATTCATGCAAACAGGCACGAAGAACAAACCACAGCTGTAACATCAAAGAAAGCAAAGCAAATTAAAAAAGGGAAAAAGAAGAGAATAAGCAAAAAAGACTTCCAGCTTTCTGGAGATATTTTTTTCCTTGCAGGAAATCTAACTTAGATTATGCTCTTAGAAATGCTGTTTGCTTTTTCATCCTCTTCAATGTGTCTTACATTAGAATCTTGACCCTGCTTATCATCAGCTTGAGATGCAAGCCTCTGTTAGAATTTTTGCCTGCTTTTTTTTTTTTTTTTTTAAGAAACAAAGACGTGTTCTATGTTCAATTTGTATAACAGGTAAAAGGTTAATAGATAACAGAGAAGAGAGGAATTAGAAGTTGAAGTTGAGTAATGCAGGCATTCTTTGTTCATGTGTTGTAGACATGTTGACTGGAATACGGTTTCTGGTAAGTGAACGGTGGGAAACATAAGTCTTAACTAATTTAACTTGATAATGAATTGAAAATTTGTTATTTTGTATTATGAAAGTCAGTAAAAATACTGACTCAAAAGAGAAGTGCCGAGGGATACAGTAATTACACAAGGAGGTCCTTAAAACCTCTCCACCTGCCGCATCGGTTATGCTACTCAAACTCCATAACCATAACACATAATTTCTTGGTTGTAAAAAGCATTGTTTTTATTTTGCCTGATATCTCCTTCTTTGGGACCCTGATTTGATGTGGTGGGTGAGTAGAGCACATCTATTGTTTTTTACCTCTGTCAGAGGGAGTTGGGTTTGTTCATGTATGTCAGTGTACTCAGTTAGAAAGATGTTTCATTCAAGCTTTCAGAAAAGGTAGAAAAGATCTAAAAAGTAAATTGTCATGAATAATAAAAGAGCAGCTTCTTTTTGCAGGTTTCATGAAAAGCAGGGGAGGGTGATTTTTGGGTATCCACTTATTTTTCACAGTTCCAAATGCTTTCAGCAATTGGTGGGCACAGGGCTTTTGTTCACAGAGCCCCTGGCAGTTATGAAATGTCAAGCAGAAAATGCACTTTGCCTGCAGGTGGAGAAGTCACTGAGGTGCCTTGGCAGTAGTGCACTATCTCTGCAGGCTTATTCATGGCATGGCAAAGAGATGAACCCTGACAGCTGGTTCTTCCTTGCATTGCAGCTACAATTAAAGCACAACAGATCAACATCAAAGAATAGAGTAAAATGGAAAAACTAGTGTTTTAGATGGTTATATGCATATTCTCTTTAAGTTCAGATATTTTCCCTCACTGCCTTGGCTAACAGGAGGTGAAAATGAAGGGCTGACTTCCATTTTCACTACAACATTCTGATTTGCTCAGGTATTGATGGATGAAAGTGTCACTTGAGCGTCATCTTACACTACAAGTACAAAGTAAACAAAGCCTATGTATAAACAAGATGTCAATAAAAATGAATTCCTTAGATCTGTCGAGTTTATTGACTACTATATAATATGCCAACTTTTATCACATTTTTTCTGTATTTCTCTCTCTGCCCTAATTTGCCATAGTAAGTTACTGTCTTTTCATGAATATTATAAAAGTAGCATGGTTTCCCAAGACAAGAATACAAGACAGTTATAGTGACTTACAGCATGGGGTCATCATCGCTGTGTCTGGAGAACTGCAAAAGTAATCCTTAGCTTAGTTTTCAGTTCCGTGGTTTGAGGATAAAATACTACCAAAACCCAAAATCTTTTATGCTTTAAAAATTCAAATAGATGGAAACTTTGAATGTGTGCATAAAACAGTACACATTTTGTAAATGAATGTCTGCTGGAGACTGATACAGAGCCGTTTGTATTAGTAATAACCTTGTAGAGATGAGTCCAACTAATTGTGTTATCACTCACTGGGGCTGCAAGTACTCCGGAAACAAGGCTACCCTGATCGAGATATTTAATTGTAGATACATTCTCTAGCAGCTGATTTTAAATCTGGGACTACTTATGTGTACCTTTAAATGGTTTAGCAGTTTATTAGATTTGGCTTTACGTTTGAGGAACTCTGTCGTTTTTCATCATTATTTGTAAGGCAGGCCAGAAAACAAGAATTCTGCTTATTAAAAAAAAAAAAGTGAGATTTAGGAATTTCTTTTCTGCTTGGAGCAAACTAAGCTGTACAGATGATCTTGTGGAAAGACAGAAAGAGGGTGGCAATTTAAAGAACCTTCTCACACTATAAGCTACAATGACAAATAGCTGAGTAAGTAGGGCAGCACTCACCTGGGGTGTAGAAGTGGCATGTGTAAATCCCTGCTCCAGTCACTAGAATAGGGGGTAAGACAAATGTTTTAAATATTATTTTCTGCTGAAGATATTCCACTGATTAACTATAGCTATCTACTCACTGGGTCAGAGAAAGGAAACTTAGCACAACAGCAGGGCTTGCTCGTCTTCCAGATCTCATTTCAGTCAGAAACAATGCTTGTGAACTTCAGGAAGGTGACCTAAGTGAGCAGTTTCTACTAATGAAATTTTCCTACATTTTTAATAAGATTTTTGACCTACTCCTAGTAGTTTCTATTTTTTTTTTCTTTTCTATTTGTTGAAAAGGAAAGAGAGAAGCTGGTACTTCTCTAACCAAGTTATAATAAAAATGTATGAAAGGTCTAACTTCACTGCTCCTTTTTGTTATTTCTTGGTGCATCTGAAGAATATGAGATGTCCTAGAAGATACACTGGAAAGATGCTCAGGGACTGCTCGTTTTTTGTTTTTTCTTTACTAAAGAGCTGAACAAAACTGTCTTCTGATGTGCTGTTTTTATTTAGGTATCTGACATTAAGAAATCACTGACAGGATGTGAGTTTCTAATTCTGATGATATCCCATTGTTCTGAGAGGAAGTCGGTTTTGAAGCAGTGATTGTAAGCACAGCAGGTGTTGAGATCTTGTAGCAGCACGCAGAGCTATCAAGTGTTTGGACAAAACTGTTATTTTTTTCTTGGTAGATACAGGGATAGCATTTCCATAATCAACTCCCTGACTAATCCATACGTTATGTGGAAATTCTGCATTTCCGTGATATATGCTGCTGTTTAATGTATAAGGTGCCATGATATGATTCTTCAGTATTTGGATGAATGCACATGTACATGAAAAAGCAGAGGAAAGAAACAACATCAGTCTGAAATGGACACCTGAATCTCTGTCAATCAGCCCCACATAGTTGAGTATTAATTCTTATACCTTATATCTGATGGGAAAACTGACTCAACGCCTTTTCAAAAATACTTCTACTCTCAAGGAAAAGTAATTCATGAGAATGGTATTGCTAACTAAAATAGGGATTACTGAAAACAGTACAGAAGATTTCTTGCGAAACATTTTGGTTTTGCCTTTAGAACAAAACTTTGGTATGTCAGTGCAAGTTGGCACCCTTCCATTGCCTTCTGAGCACAGTGAGGTGGGTGGTTTGGGTTGTGCACTTCTTGGAAGACATACACATAATTCAGCAGCAGTTAGACTCCCCAAGTGCATGACTTCAGTGGTACTTTGTGGATTTATATCAACAAATGTGGTCTTGATATGCACTTCTGCCAGTCCTTCCTCTTCCGTAATTGCTTTAGTGGTTTGAAGAACATACAGAGATACATTTCTGTGACAATATTGTGCTGAAAATGTTTTAATAAGGTAAGAAACTCTTACCCTGCTCTTGTACCTGGGATTTGTGTTCAAAATAAATAGGTGCAATTTTAGGATTTATATATGTTTTGTTTGTATTTTTTTTTCCCTCTGCTTAAAATGCCTTTGATTTCCTAACAGTATTAAAAAGCAGTACTGCACAGGTACCTGCATCTTCAATGTTGCATTGTTAAGCTTTAGATTTCTTGTGAACATATTTACAGAAAATGTTCAGCTTACTCAACTTGAAAGTAGATATGACAGATTGGGATGCAGTCTTTGAAAGTGAAACAAGAGAAAAAACTCCTTTCATTTTAATGTAGTTTTCTATATGCTGATATGCTCGAAAGGCAAATGGGATCCTGGGCTCCATCAGGAAAGGGGTGGTCAGCAGGGACAGGGAGGTGATTGTCCCTCTCTACTCGGCTCTTGTGAGGCCCCATCTGGAGTACTGTGTCCAGGTGTGGAGCCCTCAGTACAAGAAAGACATTGAGATTTTGGAAAGGGTCCAGAGGAGGGCGACTAAGATGATCAGGGGGCTGGAGCACCTCCCCTGTCAGGACAGGCTGAGGGAGTTGGGCTTGTTCAGCCTGGAGAAGAGAAGGCTGCGGGGTGACCTCATTGCAGCCTATCAGTACCTGAAGGGAACCTACACCCAGGAGGGGAGTAAACTCTTCAAAAGGGCTGATAACAGCAGGACTAGGGGAAATGGTTTTAAGTTGAGGGGGGGAAGATTTAGGTTGGATGTTAGGGGGAAGTTCTTTACTAGGAGAGTGGTTAGGCCCTGGAATGGGCTGCCCAGGGAGGTTGTGGATGCCCCGTCCTTGGACGTGTTTAAGGCCAGGTTGGACGGGGTCCTGGGCAACCTGATCTGAATGTGTATGTTTGGTGGCCCTGCTAGGCAGGGGGGTTGGAACTACATGATCCTTGGGGTCCCTTCCAACCCCGGGTGATTCTGTGATTCTGTGATTCTGTGATGTTTTGTGGAATATTATCTTTCTGAAAAGCAAAGTAACTTTTTTCAGAAGTATTCATGGTTGCCTCAGGGGTGTCATCACTGACAGAGATGATTTAACATCATCCATCCAAAGAGAGAGCAAGCACTGTTTTATATCAGAAAGAAATTTTGGACTACCCTAAAGTTCAGTGGCCAAATTATACTAGGGGCACCCCTACACACCCGAGAACCCTCCAGCTCCTCACTGCCACAAGCAGACTGGAGCATCCAGCCTCTGAGGAATATCTTAATAAAGTCTTTACAACTGAGCAGATTATAAATTCTAAATTTTCATAGATGTCTGAAAAATTTGAAAGTCCATCTTGAGCTGAGGAATGTGGGGTTATACCTCCAGGCTCGCCCTACATGTGCATAATTAATAGGCAACTTTAGTTCAAAGTAGTGCAAAAGAGGCAGAGATGGGGCTGAAAAGCTCTGCACAGTTCTGATACCAGCCTGGTTTAGCTGAGCAGACGTTCAGCTGGCTTATATCCCAGACATGCTGGAATGTAGCTAAACGGGGCTGGACAGGGAGAAAGACAAGTGACAGTACAAGGCTGGGGTGGGAGAAGAGAGAAAGGACAGATGGCAACATAGCTTTAGTCAGGACACAGGTTTTCCTTTCTGTTCCTTGTTGATGCACTTAAATGAAGATGTTTTTAATGCTTGTAGTTGCAGAATGCTGAAGTAGCATCTCAATGTAGCAACAATCTAACTTTGAGGCTTCTCTTTCAGTATAAGTGCACAATGTACTTTGTAGTTCTATCTGTACACCTTAATTGAAACAATCATATCTGAGATATATTTTCTTTCCTTTTCTTCTTTGTTCTACCTTTGATAGGTTGAGCCGTTGATTCAGAAGGGCCATGAGAACCTGGTGCACCATATCTTGCTCTATCAGTGCAGCAGCAACTTGAATGACAGCGTACTGGATTACGGGCATGAGTGTTACCACCCCAACATGCCAGACTCTTTTTTCACATGTGAGACGGTCATTTTTGCGTGGGCCATTGGAGGAGAGGTAGGACAAATAGCTATCTAGTGTGCTGCATGAAGTGGGGATTAGGAGGATGTATATCAAAATGAAGCTTCCTTCTAGTACGTTAGTGATTTCTTTATGTGTCTTTTTTTAAGGTTATACAGTCAACCTCTAAATGCTTCACCATCAAGTCCTCCACTTCTTGTTGGCTTTCTAAGTGCTAGATACAATGAACTTTTTGAGTGACAAGCTTAAAGTGATGAAAAAAGTATAGACCAAATCTATATTTTAAATAAAGAAGGATGGCTGGGAGCATGGAAGTCTGTCACCATATAATCTTGTCCTATACAACAAAGGAAAGCATTGCTTTCATCAATGAAAATAGATATCTGTTATCTGTGGAGAATGGCAGAGTTAAAAGCACTGTATGTGACTGCATCAAAGGCTTTGCTAGACATAGATCTATTTCATTTTGCACCCCAACAGCGTCTGGATTGTAATACTGCCTAACTGGGGCATAATATTCTGAAATTTCCTTCCCAAACCTAAAAGTCATCATTTCAGTGTTAAAGTGATTGTGTATTGCTGCAGAGCCAGCACAAGGAGTGCTTTATTTGTGGCAGTGGGATGTATCTACTGAAAACATAGTAGATGCCATGTTAACCCTGACGCTGATTTCAGCGTATTTCACATGCTAATTTAAACTGCTGTTAATGGTTTCAGCTGACATAAGACAGCACTACTGCCATAGGAAACATCCCAACCTTTTTTTACCCCCTTGCTTCACTGTTTGCAAGCTCAGTCTTGATATGGGCAAAGGGAGGAACTGAGGAGATGACAGTTTCTGGAGTCTTTGCTTGCCAGCGTGCAGTCCAGAAACTGTTTCTGAGTGCTGCAGTGTGAGAAAGCTGGAGTTGCTACATGTACAAACTCAAAGAAGCTTAATCCACTATGAGCATTATCTCCGATGTACACTTTGTTCATTTTTGCCATCAGCTATGCTCTGACCTTCTACTTTCAACTTTCTTAATCTAAGTGAAATAAAAAATTCATATAAATAACTTATCATTTGACTACTGTTATGGAGGCTTTTGCAAGGATGCTCTTCTTGTAGAAGACCCACAGAGAGCAACCTGGAAGATCTGGGTTACACTCGAGTTTACTGGAGTACTCAGTGCTTCAGTTTATGCTTATGTAGCATGAAGATCATAATATTTATAACTATATACTAAGATTAATTCATGGATGTCCATCGAGAATCAGAAAGTTAGGATCTCAAATTGCGTATTAAAATACTATCTGTATAACATAAAATGGGGCAGATTCATTCCTCATAATGTGAGTATGGTAAATGAGTTCACCTATAAGATACTGGTGTTTTGCTTTGAACCAGGCATGAACTTCTGAAACAAATCTCTCAGTTATCCCCCCTTTAACTAAGCTCCTTTGTTTGTAACGTCATCCTTTTTGGGAGGATGAAGTTAAATTTAATGTTTGGGGGTGAACCCAGCGCTTCTCAATGAAAAATGGAATTCAGTGCATAAGGCTGACTGTAGAGATTGTCCCAGGAAAGTAAACTGGGGACAGTGAGTCCAGCACAACCTGTTGTGCTGTACAGTTCTATTTCTTTCTCACCATATGGCTCACTAATGTAAATGTGCCACAAAGACAGTTTTTATTGTTGAAATCATTTTGCTTAAAATGCATTGATTTGTACAGGAAAAATAATCTAATTATGAATGACCACTGTATTCCCTGCAAATTACGGCTTTTGTAAACTAGAAGCATTTAAAACATAGACTCACTTTTTCATAAGGATTTTATTGTCGGACTAAATGCATAATGATGCACTGTTTATACATCTCAAATGGCATTTCTGTTTTCCACTCAGGCAATAAGGAAAGAATAAATAATCACAAGATCATAAGATAATGCAGGTTGAAAGGGACTTTGGGAAGTCTCTAGTCCAGCCTACTACTCGAAGCAGGGTCAGTCATGAGATCAAACCAGGTTGTTCAGGGCTTTATCCTCTAGCAAGCATAAAAGCTATTAATTTATACTGGCCTAGTTACCTAGTGCATGCAGTATTAATAAATATATTATGCTACAATGTCACATTCAGAACATTTTAAAATAAATGACATTTATAAATCGTATCATTTGCATGATTGTATCATTGCAAAGCAGTAATTGTATTCATATATAAAAAATGAACTCTTAAACATGGGAAAAGTTCATTTTCTCAGTGTGCATGTGTTGATTCCAGGGCTTCACCTACCCTCCCCATGTTGGATTATCCATTGGCACAGCAGCTGACCCTCAGTTTGTTCTTATGGAAGTGCATTACGACAATCCGACATACACCGAAGGTTTGTACCCTCATGTTCTGTAAAATAAGCAATACTGGAAAATGTACTCATTGCATCACACTGCAAATAGAACAGATGCAAAGCTGAGGCTCATTTTCCCCTTCTTGATGTTTTCTGACTCACAGTGTTTTTCTCACTGCACTAAGAAACATAGCCTGAAGAAAGTGGGGGATTCAGAGATACAAAGAATTGTGGACCAGGTGAATACACCTTTGATCAAGACATTCTTTGTGTTATCTCTCTCTGTATTCTTAGCTTTTGCTCAGAAATCCAATCAGACTGAGAGATAGCAGCACATCAACCAGACTGCAAGATAGCATCACAGAGAACAAGCTTTTTATAAGCTTTGAAGTGTTTTTTAATACATCTGCCTGTGGGCAATTTCAGAAAGTAAAATAAAAATTCAGATTGTTGGTCATTCATTATGTAAAAACAGTTTGTCTTAAATTATAAGGTACACTTTTATAATGCTATTTTTTAATCTTCACTCTAAAATTTATTCATATCTAGAAAAAACAAAAGGAAGTTTTGTTTTAATTTGTGAAACTAAGACGCTCGGTAAATCTAGAATACTTCAAAGCCGACTTTTGAAAAGTTCAGTAATGTTTTCTGCTTTTATACAAAACTTTGTTGAGCTTCTATGCCTAAGGATACTCTGATTACTGGAATAAGTGAACTGGGTAAAATCCATTGCACAGTGTACAAGTCCTTTACAGCCGCATGCATTTAAATAAAAACTTCTGTGTTGGCTGGGGCATTCCATCTTACTACTATTCCCTCTCTTCATGATGTCTGAGAAGAACTTTCTTAAAATTGTTTTATTTAATGACAGACTTTCATCCTTCAACATGCATGGTCTTATGTGATACAGTAAGCTTATTTTGCGTCCCTGTCCCTGGAGATGCTCAGAATCAGGCTTGAAGGGGCTCTGAGCAACCTGATCTGGATGCAGGTGTCCCTGTTCATTGCAGGAGAGATGGACTGGATGGTCTTTAAAGATTCCTTCCAACTCAAATGATTCTATGATTCTATCCTTGGTAGAACATGATTTCCCATCAAATATTACCTGAAAGCTCAGCACATCGTGCAGAAAACCTCTTTTCAAATTGGACTGTGTTCTAA
The DNA here is from genome assembly GCF_019238085.1 of Lagopus leucura. Taxonomy (NCBI): domain Eukaryota; kingdom Metazoa; phylum Chordata; class Aves; order Galliformes; family Phasianidae; genus Lagopus; species Lagopus leucura. The sequence continues at coordinate 47,046,548 of NW_024962252.1, read as the reverse complement.
ATTCACTTTTTTATTTTAATCTATTGTGCTGTATGATTTTGTCTTAGCTTAAGTGACACGTATAAAATCTGGGAATCAGGAGTTTTGTTTCCTTTGTAAGCAATGGGTGCAGCTTTGCCATGTTGAGACAGTGTGAGTGATCACAGAGACTCACTAAGACCTGGGAAAATTCAGAGATCATCAGCAAAGCAAGGTGTGTGTGATCCAGGTGGTTTCTCTTCTCCCTGGCAAAACACACAGTATAAGATTGTTACAGGAGAGAGAGGGGAAGAACCCAAGTGCTCTTGCTGCTTGAGTCTGGGTGCGATTCCTGAGTCCTCTCACCCATCCTGCCACCAGGTCACTTCACCATTGTTTTCCCATTTCAGGGTCTGTGTTTTCCCAGTTTGGGTCTTGTGGTTAAGCCAGCAGCCTCACCTCCGCATGTGGAGCAGTGTTAGTCTAAGTGACTCAGATTCATAATCAGTGCTGGCTCCTGGTCAAGCTCAAAAATGTATGAACTGGTTCTAGCCTGGCGGATTCTGAATGCTTCTTTTTCAGGAACACCCACTTTTAATTTGAAAGATGACTTTTTTTTGAGTCTTTTTATCAAGAACTCTTAGATATCATAAAAATATCTGGCGTTTAGATGTTATCAGGAGGCTTAAGGGGGGAGCACCATGAAGGAAAAATTCAAATTGATGAGATTACAGATAGCTTCAGAAAGAGAATGAATACAGATGCCAAAATGAATTAACATCAAGATGTGAGACAGCGTATATTAACTGAAATATAATGACTTGTATATTACAGATGGTCTCATAGTTCTCTGCCACTCGCACGTGATTGTGCATAGCTCATAGCATTTGTTCCTTAATTTTTATGAACTATGCTGTCTCAGGTGTTACAGTGGCTGGGTGACTTAGCACCTCCTGTATCCCTCTCTCATTTGTCTATCTTAAAATAGCATGCTGCATTTGTACTGATGTAAAATTTGGTTTCAACCACTACTATGTCTGTTAGTTTTTTTAGAAGACTGATAGAGGAAGAAGCCTCTTACCTTCTCTGAGATACTTGGCAACATTTTTGCATTTTTGATTTCAAAGCTGAAATTTGAAAAAGCACAACAAACAGGAAGGTAACAGATGAGATAACACAGAATTTAGGGCTCGTGCAACACAAAGCTGTCTTTGTTTCTGCTTATATCTTGCCTCATAAAAATAGCTAAGGCAAGATAAATAATTATAATACCTTAGTGGATGGAGACAACATAAATTTTGAGTAGATACATAAACAAATGAGTACGGCCAAATTTCTAGATGAATGAAGTAGATTCATACTATTCTCACTCTTAAAGCTCAACCTTCTAACAGCAGGCCTTTGCTCTTTAGACTACTCTTGTAATCAAGAGAAATCCTTGAGGGGAGGATTAAATTCCAATGCAGTTCCCTTGCCTTCTTTATTCAGCCTGGTAGTATTATATTTAAATTTGTGATTTAAGAAGCTTTTTCTCATATCTTTAGTTGATGATCTCTTAATTGGGAAGATTGAAAAAGGATATGTTTGGTCATCGGAGGTATGCTGTGATGTGACAGGCAATCCAGAACAAAGGAAAAAATATTATTATTGCTGGGGCTTAAGGTGAAGGAATAGATAAATTCACAGGGAGAAGGTAACACGAGTCAAATATTTCAAGGAAAAAAAATACAACACCTTTAAGCTTTGTTTTAAATATTTCTTTTTAAAACTAAACTTGGCAACTTCTGAGGTTTTATCATTTCCTTGTATTGTTTCTTGTGCCTGTAATCCACATTGTTTTCTCTGATATCCATACTGAGTAAGTTAAAAGAAGGATCAATGTGCTCCAAGCAACACACATTTTTCAATCCTGTCTGAACACCGCAGATATCAACATACCATCTTTAACAACCCCCTTGTGGGCTACCCCTGTTTACTGCTTCCCACATATGGTTTGATTCATTTTCAGGTTATTGAGGTTGATTCTTCAATTTTATTGTAAAAAAAAAACAACGTAGGACAAGCCTTGAAAAATGTGAAATGATTGGATTTATATTTTTTTTTAATACTGATTTACTGCCATGGCTGACCGTGTTATTTTGTTGCAGGCTTGATAGATAACTCTGGTCTGAGGCTATTTTATACTCCAGTTTTAAGGAAATACGATGCTGGTGTTATTGAAGCTGGTCTTTGGGTCAGCCTCTTCCACAATATCCCACCGGGCATGCCTGAATTTGTGTCAGAGGGTCACTGCACGTTGGAATGTCTAGAAGAGGTATGTGTCCTGTCTGAAACCCGTGGCTTTCATGCTTTGAATTAGTTTAGGACAGGCTCTTTATCTCCTTGGAAAGATTGATAGTTGCTGGTTAAAGAACTGGGTCAACGCATCTGCTGCCCTCCAGAATTTTGAGTCTTTAATCTAGGCATTTGGGATGCTCTATTGCTTTACTGATCTGAGTAATACTGGATGATGTGCTTGTGATAATTTAATTCTGTGTTCAGTATATAAACATGCATTGCTTTCCATGGCAAAGCTGTTGGTAGCCTGAAATCACTAACCTAGGAGGACTGTTGAGAGAAATTAAGATACATGTGTGTGCAGAAGGCTCCTAATAGCAAAGTGAAAGTCTGAAAAGTATACTTAGACCAACCAGCAAAAAAAAGTTTCAGATGTAAACCTACAATATTTCTCTACCCATTGGCTTGAAGATGGGAAGTAAAATATATCGTAATTATAGCCTCTTAATATAAGGGGCTTCTCTTGGCACAGTGTTCATTCACAGCTGCATATATGTATATAATAATAGACATCCATATTCAGTAGCATTTGCCAAGAACAGTAAAATAATGTGTAGGTTTTGATATGATACACTTAAAAGTCTTAATATACTGAGAATTATAGGCAGTTCTGTTGATTTTCATAAAAGCTGCGTGCATTAGGAGTGAAAGCATGTTTTTGTTAAAAAAAAAAAATTAAAAAAAAATCCCCAGGACAAAATCAACGTTTTTGCATATTAAACCATTATTTCCATTCTGATTTAATTTTGCTCCAGGCTGTGTTTTGCTGTAAAACATGAAGTGCACGAATGAATATATCTTCACTCTGCATTACACTACCTTACCTCTAGGCGTACTGATGGTCTTGATTTCCTCATGGCAGGCTCTAGGTGCTGAGAGGCCTAGTGGGATTCATGTATTTGCGGTCCTCCTTCATGCTCACCTTGCTGGCAGAGCCATCAGGATGCGTCACTTCCGCAATGGTGAGGAGCAGAAGCTGCTTGCTTATGATGATGAGTTTGACTTCAACTTCCAAGAGTTTCAGTATCTGGAAGAAGAGAGAACCATCATGCCGGTATGGCACTCTTAATTCTTTTCCTGAAATTGCCTAAGAGATCACTTGCCTAACATTACTCACACTTAGGATTAATTTTGCTACGTAATTCCTTTAATGTTTTGGTCCTTTTTCCAGTTACTGCATATAGATGAATGCATTAAAGCTGTTGTGTCTCATGAGTATCCACTTGGTTCATTACAGAACTGACGTGGACCCGATATCGGTTCATTCACTGGATGTGTTTTATGTCCAGAATTGCTCGATTTGAGCTTTGCTATTACAAATGCTTGAACAAAGCAGAAAATAAAATCACAGGCGTGCCTGGTTGCGTCTTTGTTGTGCATCCAACCAGATGAAGGATGGAAACATCACCATGGGGCTTTAATGAGCCCTTGGAACTAGGTAGTGCATCACAAATATTTGTGCATAGCAAGTATTCACCCTTGCAAGCATGTTTACGAATCAGCCAAGTTTTTCCTTTTTTCATACTTAATTTATTGTTAGGAATAAAATTCTAAGCTTGTGTTCCACACGAGATTTCACTGAGTAAACAAAATTCTGGGGAAGAGGAAATCATTCAATTCTATCTGCTGTTTTTGTGATAATGTAATATACTTTTTTAAAAGTCAAAAATATATTTATATTACAAAGCTTCAAATTAAACCAGTAGCTACCCCCAGGTATTTCATGAAAGCAATCTTTATTTTTTGAGTGAATCACTAGCTTAAAAATTATTCATTCATCTCTTTTTAGTTCGAGCAGGCACCTATTTTTGAAGCTGTGGCCTGAGGATAGAAAGCTTATCACTAAAAAGGGCTGGATACTCCACTTCCAACTAGCAGAGCAGGTGGAGATGTGTTTGTTCTGGTGCACATGAACAAGCCCATTACTTCATGAAATTGGTTGGATGCAAAGTGTCAGACAACTGCATTTTATTTATAACTGGAGCTGTAAAGGATGTTGGAATGACTGAACTTCAAGTGTAGTCAGGATCCTCATGGTTTGATCTTCTAGGGTTTTTTTCAGCCTCTTTTCCCACACTATGGGATACTCTGACATTTGTCCCTGAAAGGCAATAATAAGCTAAAATGTTAACTTTAGAATTTAATGTCTTGATGCTCAGGTGCAGCATCTATTCTTTGAAGTCCAACTGCTTGTACTCCGCGAGGACTTCAAAGACAAACTGATGTTACCTCCTCCAGGAAAGAAATGTTGAAGAGCTTAGGAAGAGGGCTGGCAGAAGATGACAGGTTTACAAAGACCATAATACTTTCAGGAAAATCCATGCAGATTATAGAGAAAGGCCTCTTAAAATTCAAGAACAAAAGGGAGTAGACAGCAAAAAGATTAGATGAGGTATTTGATAGTATCATCAACTTAACAGACAGCTAAAGTAGAAGCTGGAATTCTTTCTCTGAAGTGAGCCTTTTCCATGCCTTTGAATTGTTTTCATCTTGTGCAAAAAATACCAGTGTTATTCTTCATATAATGTAATTATATGGTGTAATTCTAACCAAGACTAATTGATTAACTAATAATGCTAATAATAATATAAGTAAATTTATCATAGAAGTTCTTGTTATTCTCTCCTGATATCTCTTCTTTAAGCTGTGGAGTCTAGATGATTTGTTTTTCTTTGTATACTAGTACCACCTTCTGAATTTAGAACCAAAAGATCTAGTCTTGCAAGTGGAAAACTTTTATGATATGATCCAGCTTCAACCAGGGGAGCCAGAGTCCTCACTGATGCCAGTTGGCTTCTTGCCATGAGGAGCAGTGATGCTTTGCCAGTTCAAGCTCCCTGAGAAGACTCAGACTTCATTTGCCCAATGCAAGGTTGACGTACCTTCTTCTGGTAGCCCAGAAATACAGTTACTGCTAGCAGTGACCTGGCAGGAGTGAAGCCCAAAGGGAAGGAGAAATTTTCAGCCTTCGGGGGGGTAATCTGATTTCTTCCAGAAAGACTGATACAGTGGGTGATAAGGGAAGATGATAACAAACAGAAAGAAACCAGAGCAAGTAAGCCTCTGGCATCCTTGTGACATGAAGTTGCCCCAACATGTCAGATTTTTGAAGTATGTTCTATATTCTTCAGTATTTTTGTTTCTGTTGATCATCATAGTGGTTTTGAGATAAGTGTTTGATTAGGTACAGGGAACAAAGGTACTGCCTTTTTATTTAAAAACACTGTTTGTCGAGACAGCAAAAAGTTAATTGCACTTAGTTGAGAAGGTAAGTCTTCAGCCCTTCCCATACATATCTGTCAGTGCGGCTAAGTCTTTGCCTGCCACTCCTCTGCTCGCAGACTTGGCAGATAAATAGCTGTTGTTGTGATGTGCAAAAGCTTATTTTCCTGATTTTTCAAGTAATTCTGTAGAAGTTGGCAGAATAAATTAGCCTGGGAAAAGATATGCAAAGTAGCACTGGAAGAGTTTTGGAGAAAGAATCATGTGCGTGCACTGTCTACTTATATAGTTTTCCTGAAAATGGGCTTTTAAGTGTGCACTTCCATTGCTGTTTGAAAAAACAGATCACCCTCTTAAGAAGGTTCTGTTTAAATCCATGGGAGATCCTTTGAGGCACTGGGCTAATATGAATGTTAAGTGCCAAATTTTGGCATAGAATAATTGCCTAATTCTTTGCTCTTTTAAGAGCTTGTATCCACTGCTCTGATCTGTTTTTATTAAGTTTTTGCCATCATCTGTAGTTACTTGAAGTTAGCGTTGATAAACTTCAGAAACTTGAATTTCTGAAATCGTCTGTTTCAGGGGGATAATTTAATCACAGAATGTCACTACAGCACTATGGACCGAATACGCATGACATGGGTAAGAAAATCTTATTCATAAGATGCAATTAAAAAGTGTGAGATTACTTGCTAATTTATGTGTGTACTTAATTACACAATCACGTCATTTCTTAGGTTTTAATGTCATAAGGACTGTTATGATTAAAGTCTGATCTCTTGCATAATAATTTTGCATATGACTAGTTTATAAAAATAAGCAAGCCAGTTCATAACAGATACTGAAAAATGAGTACTTTCTTCATAACATGCATTAACATGTAAATTCTGCATATTCTAATGAATTATGTTTATGAACTTGCTACCTGTTTTTCACTGAAGTTGTAATTATGAGTTTATTTTCACTTATGCCATGACGAAGATTAAACCACTTGCTTTTGTACCTCAGGTAGGACTGAGGCATGACTGGGATAAGGTGGCTGGGAATAGCCACATCATTATTTTACCTTTCTCACGCAGCAGCAAATTGCTCCAACTGCTACTTTGAGCATGCTGGCAAGGGGCTGCAAAGGGGCTCCCTGGCAGCTGCTCTTCTGTGCAGGGCAGGAGGAGAGGGTGTTCTACCTGCATGCATTCGCAGCTGATGCAGCAGCTGGACTGTGCCAGCTGACAGTGAAACCAGGGAGTGTTGCCAGACCCATAACATGTATGGGATGGGCACAGCTGCAGGCATCCATCCTGCAGAGGTGCTGGGCTGATCCCTTATACTCAGAGGAGCCAGGATCCAGATCTCCAGAAATTGAGACCTGTTCAGTAAGGAAGACCTTGTTATGATGCTCAGAGAGCATAGGGATAACTCTTGCTGAATCATGGCTTTGCTGTGGGCAAATGCAGGACATGTATGAAGAAAAGCAAAGTAGCAAGAATCAAGCCATTTTAGTTTTTGTTGTGCTAGCTGTATCTTAGTTGAGTGAAATACCAGCATAGAAACAATTAAAAACACTCAGACAGTGTGAGTAGTGAAGCGCACTGATGTGCTTCCATGTTAAAGCACTCTTCATATAGAAGTAAATCTTTTGGTAAAGATTATCATTATTATATTATTATTATATGATTAATATGGAAGTAAACACGTTAGTAAATCTGTGGTTTGAGCTCTTAGCTTACTTTTGAGATGAGAAAGGTAGCTGAATGCTGTAATTTTAGTTGGTATGACACCTTACAAACTGATACGTGTGATAGCATGTGGCAGGGCAGTGAAATAAAAATTCCTGAAAGAGCACAGATTAGAATACTGGTAGGAAAAGAGAATTTCCCTGATGATGCCCGGCATGAAGTTTTAAAAAATTCAGCAAAGCAGAATATGACAAAAAGGGGCAAACTAAGAGATTGTCAAAACTTTTATCCTTACACTGAATAAACTCTGCTACTTTCTATTTGTTACTAATGTTTATTAGTGAGAAGCAAGTGGTTGGATTTTAATTATCCAATTCTGTCATACTTCAGGGTAAAGTCCAGCTTCTCCTATTATCCTGTGTGGTGACTGCACTAGTTCTTGCACCTTGGTTCTTGCTTTTTATGTTCCATGTTCTTATCACTTGTGGTTCTGTGAGATTTATGGAAGTGTTTCCACAGGATTTAGGGGCACATACTGGTCATAAACTTGTCCACACTTACCCATATTAATTTTAAATTAGATTCTTGGTGGAAGACTATTTCAGAGCATGTTTCTTCTAAGAGCTAAAAATCTTACCAATTCTTTTATAGTTAGTGCTCCTTTGTTCTTAGGTCCATATAATCCATACAGAAACATATTCCATCCCAGCCTCCATTTTATTAGGCAGAACTCATGCAATTTCTTATTAAGAAGACTAATTATGCTACTAGATTTTTCCTACACCTGTTCTGAATCATGGTAGTCATAAGTACGTTCAGGACAGCCAAAAGTAAACCTGAACTTCTCAGATCAAACTTGAACATAACAGTGGCTCGTTTTATTGACCGTTGTTCTTTCTGACATCTCTTCAGCTTAGGAGTTGTTGCTTGAGCTTGCAGTGTATTTTGTAATTCATTACATAATAGTTTATTGTTACCTGATCAACTACCATGCAAAGTAAACCTTTTGATGTGGGCCTCCTGCTACACATTTCATTAGCATATAAATACAACCAATGTTTCTATCTGTGGCGTTCCACTGCTACCTAGATGAAAAGAAAAATCCCGTTTTCAGGGTGGTCTGAGCACCAGGAATGAAATGTGCCTGTCGTATCTGCTCTATTACCCGCGAATCAATCTCACCCGGTGCGCAAGTATTCCCGACATCATGGAGCAACTCCAGTTCATTGGTGTTAAGGAAATCTACAGACCAGTCAGGCAAGTGAAATGTTTGTGAATATGTGCAACCTGTTGTAAGATCACTCATGACACTTCATTTTGATGAATAACCTGTGCTTTGCAGCTACTTGTTTCTCTGGCCAAATTGTTTTTTATTATGTTTTTTTACTAATTGAAAAACAGTTTCTTCTGTTAAAAAAATTATTTTTCTTGCAGCAGGTACCTCACTGCCAACCACCTAGACAAATAAAACTTCATATAAATATCATATTAATGTTTCAAATGTATTAGTTTATCAAAACATATCAGTGAAACACTGATATGACTAAAGGATATACAGATAATTTTGAAAAAGTAGGACTTCAGGAGCGCTAGCATTGAATTAGTCCATGTAGATCTGCTGTCATTAATTCTGCTGAAGTTGATTCACAGCTGCTCTGACGGTGTCATCACTGAAATGTACCACTCACATCCATTGTTTGGTATCCATAAATATTCAGCAAGAATCAGTGAATGTCAGATTCAATTTCCAGATGAAGAAATTCAGTGCTTCATACTTCATACACCTTTGCTTCATACGCACTTCCATGTCAGATGCCATTTGGTCAGACTGCTCCTCTGCTGCCATCTGTCACATGGCAACAAAATGTATTGGAACATTGGCTGGAGGGTTCAACTTCAACTGCCATAGAGCCAACATCTGCCTCGGAAGTCATGGGCCAGCATAATAAAATAGGAGATATTTCAGAGCAGCCCTTGTAGAACCGATGCTCACATGTGGAGCTCACCGCTGTTTCAGTGACACTGACAAGAATACATAAAATGACAAGAAGTTCTAAGTAAGAAAGAAAATGGAGGGGATGAGAGAATATTAAGTCATTCACAATAAGAGATAAAATGGTAGTTAAGCATCATGAATGGGGAAATAAAGGCAACTGGAGTTTTGAAAGAATTACAAGTCAGAAGATGATATGCAAAGTAAGTTGAGAAAAAAAGGGAGATAAAGCAGTAGAAATCTAGCCAAGAGGAAGAACAGGCTTTTGGTTAACCACTGATTGCAGAAGTTGAGCAAACACTGTTTTCTGACACTTTGATTCCCACTTTTGAGGGAAACAGATCACTGTACATTTTTGAGAGGTAAACAGGATTGCATAAGAAAGAAAACTCCATCATCATTTTTTCTTTCTAACAGAAATAACCCACAAAATGCTGAATATTGCCCAGCTGCTCAGATTGAAAGGGATCATTTTGTTGTAGGATCTGACTAATTCACTGTCCACTGTGGAAATTCAGTATCTGTAATAAGCCGTATGAAGACCCATGCAGTTCAGCTGGCATCTGGCTGCTGGCCTGCGAATTTGCAGAGGGGAAGGTTAAATTTGGCATTAGAATTTATTCAAGTCAGCAGAACTCTTGCTAGCCTTCATAATGTAGTCCAAGGCAAAACCAGCACAATTCCCACTGAGTTGTTGGATCTAACCTTTCTGCCTTGTGATATCACTAGGTTAAACTGCACAGTGATGTTACTTTCTATAGCAAGGGTGATTTTCTGAGTCAACAAAAAAATTTAGGTTTTTGTAGATGGGAAGAAGACCACCAATCTAGAAATCAATGAGTAGTGCATTATTTTAGATTTAAATGTTCCTTTTAATGCTCAAAATGAAAGCATCACAACAGAGGATCAGTGGTATAAGTGACTGTAAACATAGTTTGAGGATGTCTGAAAAATCTTAGAATCACAAGTTTGGAAAGGGCCTACAAGATCATCTACTCCAACTGTCCTCCCATCACCATTACTACCACTAAGCTACTAAAAAGCTACTAAAAGATGAGTTCCAAAATGAACGAAATACAGAAAAACAAATAATATGAAGTGGAATGCTTTATTAGTGGTGAAGGTGGAATGCACTTGCAAAATTTCTTGCAATAAACTAAGCTAACAGTAAGATTTTAAAATTAAATGGATAGATGACTAGCATGGCCTTTTGTTTAAATTTTATAAGGTGGCTTTCCTTATGCAGTATGTCTGCATAAAAACATATAAAACTTATCGCAAAGCAATTTAATGTACAGGCTTATTGGTCTTTGTCCTGTAGTTTATATCCAAGACTGGATATTTTAAAGAAAGTCAGAATGCAGCCAGTATGTACTTCATTTTGACGCCACTGCTATTTTCAGTCTCTCTTTGTACAGGGAGAGCACAGTTTCTAAGCTAATCCTAGCAAAAAGAGTCTTTCTGAGGTTATAATGAAAATATTCTAACGAATGTATGCTGTCTTGAGGGTTCATTCATGATAACTGTATTTAAGAAAAAAAATGCACATTTGGCTTGGGGAAATAAAGATGTTTTGAATAGAGTATGTATGCAGACTGTCTGCTGCAAATGGAGGAGTAATTAGAAGAAGAGATTGTTAATGTCTCTAGTATTTATGACCTAATCCACAATTCTTTTTTCATTAAGCTCTGTTAGCCTAAGGGTATGTGACCCGATGCTCGTCTCTCTTGTGTCAGTTTTACACTGGAATTGCTTCACTGGCTCCTCTAAAGTCTCTTGACTTAGACATAAAGGCAACTGGATGCAGGATCAAGGCAATGGTGGCTCGCTTCAAAACTCTTTTTTTCCCTCAGTCTGCTGGCATGGACAGTGGTATAAATAGTTAGGAGTTAAGGTTAAAATGATTGGGCTACAATTGCGTAAAATAGACATCTGATTAAAATCACATCCTCCATGCCTAGATATTGAATGAAGCTGAAATTGGCATAGGCAATTTCATCCAAAGAAATGGGAGACAGTGTACTGCAAGATATATACAGTCCTGTCTAAAATGTTTTAAATGTGTAATACACACTTCATCCAAAAAAGAAAAACAAAACATTAGGTTAGTGAGATTAAGTTTCTGTCACTTTATTTTTTGTACAAGGTGTATCTGACTTTGTTTTTGAAAACTTGCCCCATTCACCATCCTTTTTCCTTTCATTTAACTTGATTCAAACAAGAAGAATGAAAAAAACAGTAGAAAAGATTTTTTTAGCTATTTTTTTGCTTGTTTGTTCATTATTAAATTTTATTTTTTGGTATTACTATGTTTGAATTTTCTATTACTAAATGAAAGATATGAGATCTCATTCCTTCCCCTCCTCCATCTCAGGGAGGTGGTGGGGAATGAGACTAAGCCCACTTGTTCGTGGAGAGGGTTTCCAAATGTCAGCTCTCCTACAGCAGCACAGCAGATCTCTAACCTACCTCTTGCCAAAAGTTCCCTTGCAGCCATAGCACTGAGACATGCCAAAAGAAAATGTCCAAAACACTGGTTATTTTCATTCAATTCTTTGGCAGCATTGCCAACTTAGCAACCCTGTGCTAGGCTGAGGTTTGACCTATTATCTGAGTTATGGCAGAGCCATCTGGAAACAGCTTTCTAACTGCTTTCACAACACTGCCTGTCAAGCCTTGCAGATGGCAAGATTTATTTATTTATTTATTTGTTTATTAATGCATTTGGGAAACTTACAGTAGAAAATTTGCTTTCGATTGTCTGTGTATTCAGTTTGTAGATGAGAGAATAGCAATGTAGTTCTTAATTGGAAATCCTTCACTTCTAAAAGCATCTGGCAGCAACTCCTAAATTGATGACAAGCTTTCTAAGTTCTGTTGAAGTTAGTGACATTGTATCAGTTTTCACTAGCAGAGATTTCAAATGAGTTTTATATTTATATATGTATGTATGCATGAATGTTAATAGCATGTTTTCTTAATAAATTCCCAAAAGTAAAATCCCTTATCAGTTCTGACTTGGTGGTGTTTGTTTGTTTTAAAATTCTTTTTATTGATTTTTCTTCAGGACTTGGCCTTTTATTATCAAGAGTCCTAAGCAATATAAAAACCTATCTTTTATGGATGCAATGAACAAGTTTAAGTGGTCCAAATCAGAGGGTCTCTCCTATAATGAGCTGGTGCTTAAACTACCAATGAATGTGAGATGTTCAAAAACAGATAATGCGGAGTGGTCGGTAAGTCTATTCCCATCTAAGTTTTCTAAATGTTAAAAAGGAGGCAACTATGACATGAAACAGTATTTGACTGATTATGAATAAGTACTTGGCCTCAAACTGTTTACATGTCCACTGAAGATCTGCAATAACAAATTACAAGAATGTTTTATGGATGCTTTCATGAACTCGAGATCTAGAAATGTTTATAAAGAATAGAAAAGTTGGAACTTTGAGCAGGTCTTGGGATAGGTGTATGGTCTCTTCTACTGTGTCTAGGACTCAGATCAAAGAATAAACATGTATTCAGATTAGGTGTCCATGTTGGCATCAAGTTTCCATTGGCTCCCTCCACTTTCAGGGACTTATGTTAGGGTCTTGTAATGGAAGATTCAAACTTTCTAAATCATTCTCTTAATCACTCTGTAGATTTCTTCTCTTAATCACTCTGTAGGGGAAATTGTATTGGCTACATGAGGAATTCTCAAGAATCTGATTTCTTAATTCAGACATCTAAGCCACTTAAATCTATACAAAGTCTTCCAACATCTCTCACTTTTCTGTTGGTATTGTATTTTAGAGATATCTATAGTAGTGGGGCAGAAAAATGCATCAAGCGTTGCCTGTCTTTTTGTACATTCTTGGAAGATTTTTAACTTCAGAAGTTTTCCTTTCCCTGTACTTTTGATTAAAAAAACTGTAAGATAAAAATAATTTCCCATTAATTTAGTCTTCATTCTAAATTACTTCTGGTATATTAACAGGACCTCTGGGAAAAACTCTTATCATTAAAGTTAATATGTGCTTATAAATAACTACTAGCACGATAAAGTATCATCCACTGGAAAACATACATTGCTCTTTGAACTCCTTTACAGATTCCAAATTCAAGATTTGATTTTATTTTTTGACTTTTTTCTCCCCAGAAGGGGAAATTGTCTCATTGAGCCACTTTACTTCCTAACTGATTTTAAGCCAGCTTAACATAGCTGATGCTAAATACTACTCATGAGATAGGTCCTAGGAAATCCCCACTCGCAGAAAAGCTTCTGTAGCTTCTGAGCTGTCACACAGTAGTTTCAGGTAGTGGAGAAATTCCCCTTTCAGCAGCAGTGTTCTCAGGTCTCTCCAGCATTGGACTGTTCTGCCCAATGAAGGTAAGTGAAATACTATGAGCTATAAGTAATCAAAGAGATTCATATATATGTATATATGCATGAATCTCTTTGATTACTTATATATTTTCCCCACTGCAGATTTTCTGTGAAAAGTAGTTATTGAATACATGTGATGATAGAATGAGTGACTATTCACTGGTTTGGGGTAAGATTCTTGACAAACTGCTGGCCAGTAGCAGCTGCTTAGCCACTTTTTCACTGATTATTAGTGGGAAAACATATAAAGAAGAGGGAAAACACTCAGAATTTTTATCAGGAGGGGATAGGCTTCTTTATGCTTTGAGTGGTTTGCTTTCAGGAAAATGCTGTTCCACTTTATCTTATAGGATGAAGGAATAGTACTTAGGTCTTAACATCGTCAAACAGTGAGTTCATTGCAACCAGGAGTACTTAGCTCTCTTTATCATTAGTTTCCTATTTTGAATGACTCAGGCATATTCTTCAAGGCTGAGATTAGGACTCTTTCCTTTTACTTCCCTAAGTGGTGATATTACATGTAATTGGCCATACTCATCAAAATTGGAAACAGATTTAACCTGAAAGGCTAAACGATCAGTGAGTTGTCACAAGAAGGTAAAAACTTGAAGTGGAGGAAGTGAATTGAAAATACCTTCACCCTACTATAGGGATAGCCTAATGATCAGTTTTAGCTTTGTATTGTATTCACTGGGAATAAACCAGTATTTGGATTATTCATTCTCTGCAGTGCAGGATAATTGCAACACGGAGAAAAACACCACGCGTATATTGTACAGGTGGACATTCAAACCTGCAAAAATGTTTGTGCCCAGGGGCTCACTTTTCATAGAACTTCTTTTCTTCAACATAAGCCTGACAGTGTTTCTTTTAATTCAGAATTAAACCATGTAAGCATGGAGTAGATTTAGGAAATTTATAACTAAGTGGTGCACCAAAATCTCTCTGATTCCATGCCAAAGCCAGGAGAGACAGGTAGATGCCAAACTCCATAAGAATTGCACTGAGTTCTAAGAGAAGAGTGAAAATGCGGAATATATAAAAGCATGACACAGCTCTGGGTGGCCCTGCTTGACTAGAGAGTTGAGCCAGATGGCCTCCAGAGGTACTTGCCAATCTCAACCATCCTGTGATTCTGTGGGACTAAAGTCATAAAATGTGTGCCCATCAACAGCCTTCTACATGTAAGTAAAAGCTTTGTATGTGCCATGAATACTTTCAGATATCATCCAATATCCCAGTAGCATCTTTCAGAAAGATGAAAACAAAAATCAAGCCAGCCAGAAAATCCCACAAAACAAAACAAGGCCATACAGATCAACCAACAAAAGCCTGACCTTGTTTATTGGAGAGGATGCCAGTGTATGCAGCTGTTCCCAAGCTGAAAACAATGGATCCACACACTGGCTGATTGTTTGGCGTGTAATTTTTTTATATTATTTATAATTAATTTTTTTATATTTTATATTTATTTTAATTTTAATTTTATTTTATTATTTTAATATTTTATATTATATATTATTAAATATTATATTAATATTTGTGCAGAGCTTGATGTCTTCACAGTAAGAGTCACAACTGCAATGCAAAGCTATCAACAGATTCTCATGCAAGCTCTGACAGATTTCTACTCTTATAAGATGAAACTGATAATTTTTCATTTCAATTGCAGTTCCAAGGCATGACAGCTTTTCCTCCTGAAATAGAGAGACCGTACAAGACAGAACCAGTAATATGCAGTTCATCTTCCTGTTTACCTTGCAGTTTATCCTTCACTCTGTTGTTTGTGGTACATGTCACATCCACTACCATAGGAAACTTTGGGCCCTTTGTACAATAATTTTTATTCATTTGTGTTCTGTATGCCATGCAAGTTCTGATGTGTTTGCACTGTTGCTGTTGTAGATTTATTTTTTTACATATTAATAAACTAAATTTGCTAGTTCAAAATAAAATGTGTACTTCCTTTGAAAACTGTGGTTTACTTGTTTTCAGTGTAAAGTATATACAAAACACAGTAGGTACACTGGCACGTTGCATATTGAAACCTTTTCACATACCATTTTGTTACACTTTGTCCTGGCTCTTCACATCATGTTTTCAAAGCAACTATGTATATGGGTGAAATTAATAAACTAAAAGAAACTTAGTTAACCACATTCCACCTGGAGTATGCTGTATTATTTTGTCTTGGTTCTTGACATGTGCAGGTTAAGATGTTATTGCTATAAACATGTATTTGGGTATGTCTGACTGGCACCTGCAGTAAAGCCAGTAAAGGGAGAATTTATTTAGGGGACCATTTCTAGGAGCAGTACATTGCAACTGGTCACTCCTCCTAAGAGAAAAAAAAAACCAGTTGCCACAGTTGTTAAATGGATGAAAACCCCAAACCTCCCCATAGAGATCCCTGTACAAGGAGTCCCTGGCTAACCAGGGGTTTCTCTCCTCCTTTCTTCTCTTCATCTTTTCCTCAGTCCCTGACAGTTCAGTCTTTCTTTTTTCTTAAGGTTTTGGGTAGGCCAAGTAGAGCTTTGGTGAGGCTAACACATCCTTGTTGTGCACAACCTTGATATAGCAGCAGTGATGAAGATCAATCTCAATGCCAGGCACTGGCATGCACAGAGAGGGGAGTCTGACCCTGCCAGCAGCTATTGTTAGCACATGCCAAGCATCCTGATATGCCAAACTGTTGATAAAGAGCTTATTTTTTGCATACCGCACACCTTGTGTACGACTTTTTGTTTGTTTGTTTGTTTAATGTGAAAATCTGTGTCTTCTTTACTCAGATGTTGTTCAGCAGGGAAATCTTCCTAACGATACCTAATTAATAGTTTCCCAATAAAATTATGCAACACACTTGGAAAACAACTTCATCCCTAAGCCCTCATTTCTATAGGCACGCTGTAGCTGCAGTTAACTATACATTTTCCACAGTTCAGCCTAAACATTACTAGAATTCAGCTGGGAAAATAAGTTTTTTTGGATATTTAGAGTGCTTCCCTAACCACTGCAGCACCAGCACTACAACTAACTTCTGTAGACATTATTACATAGAGATTTTGTTAAATGCATTCTATGTCACTGAACACCGTGCTGCAGTATGCTCAGTCCATAGTAGATCAAGAACTCGATTTAGTTGAAGTGAACTGATTTTCTGGGTCATTGGATGTTAACCACTAAAACCTGCACTTGTTTGTGAAATTAAATTTCTTCATGAGAGCAGTCTATTCTGATGCAAAGAGCTGTCACATCAGAAGGATAATAAGGAGGGAATTTGGAATCTGTCTTCTTTGTGTTTGAGTAGTGAGAAGGAAAGCATCACAAAGCTGGTAAAGCTAATTTGTGGATAGCCAAAATGACAATTAGTGTGAAAGTCTTCATAGAAGAAAGGCATTGAAGATACTAATGCCTGAAGTAGAGATGAAAGAATTAATCAGTGTTAGATTAAATTTCTAAGAGCTATAGCAATCTCATTATGAAACGTATGCATAAAGGGAGTTCAAAATCATCTGTGAAGACAGGTTCATAGGGCCTGCTAAATCCTCCTGATGCTGCAATCTGCACTTGGAGTAGGAGAGCAACTCCCACCAAATCCTGGGGAGTTTCTTTATCACTGTTGCGCAGCTGCTTCCTCTGGACTACTAGCATGAGTCCTATGTAGACTTGGTTTGTAATTAAGATAAAGCAGATCTAGGGTTACTTTCCATTCACTTTGGCTGTTCTCTGAGTTGGTGCTATTTTTTGTCTATGGGAATTTCCTTTCCATGGGTACCCGTTCTAATAACGTGAACAAATGCGTATTTGTTGTTGCCACTGAGTGTGCCATGAGATGATGTAAAGCATGTCTGCGAGAATTAACTGTCACTGTTACCAGCAACACCTCCCTTATATACTAAAGGTTCATTTTTACTTAACCTGCAACTGTTTTATAACTTCTTCAGGAACAGAAAAGAAAATCTTGCTTCACAGGTAGATAAAAATAGAGACTGGTGATACAGTTCTGGGATACTTGTAGATAAGAGATCTAAAACAAATAAAAGCACATTATATTATGAAAGAAACTTAAGAAAATAAGTAAATGCTGAAAGTCTAAGAACGTCCAAAGCTCAAAACAAAGATAAAGTGTGAAATGCTACAAGTTAGCTCTATGCCACTGAAGTAATATAGGTGGTGCAGACAGTTACTATGTCACACTGCACCTGAAAAACCTCTTAGGCACAGATGTGGTTTACTTTCAATATTGCCCTGTGCTAAAGCACACACTCTTGAATTGTATTACCCAAAGTTACCCAAAGCTTTCATAATAGTTAAAAGTAAATAAATAATTTCCAAGTATACCACTGCGTAAGAAAAGATATTCAGTACCCTCCAGGAGATCAATGAGATAATGAGCGTGAAACAAGTAAAGAACACCTTCCTTGGAATTTTTTGCCAAAATTTTCCTGTATGAAGAAATGCATTATGAGTTTCTAGCATGAAACTAAATATATAAGTAATGTATTGGGCTGGAAGTCCCTATCTTCTTGAATCAGATTCACTGTATAATGGACAAGCTGCCTATCACCTGTATGCTGTCTGCCTGTCTGTCTGTCTGTCTATCTACCCAATTTATACTATTTAGTTCCCTTTGTTTCTTCTTATTATTTTTTTATTCATTCTGGAGCTTCCATTTTATGAGCATGTGGCTCAAACAACCACTTGAGGTTTTGGCTGTTTATCATGAAACCATGATTCAGGAATACTGAGAAGATAGCAACCAGAGTTTATGTAACTCCTTGTACCTTCTGGGGATTGCATCTCCTCTGCCAGTTCCATTGCACAAGCCCATGTCCGTGCACTGGCACCTGGAGTGTAGTGACCTCTAAGTTGAGTGTGTGTAGATCCACACACATGCCAGCAGCAGAGCAGTGGGTGTGCACCTCTGCTGGGCTTTAGGCATGCCACTGGTGAGGTCTTGCTTCGTAAATCAGCCTGGTTGGTTAAACGGTGGGACAGTGTGACCATATTGTCCCAGATGCTGAAGAGGCATAAATTTAATAAATAAAACCCAGTGAAAACACTGGCCTCATTCTTCTCTTTCCTCCCTTCATACAGAATTGGGCTATTTATAGACCAATTGCTGCTTCTAGCACATTTAAGAATTTCCACTTCTGCTCTGAGCCTCTTATGGAAGCTTTCTGATAGAACCATGAGGGAGAGAGAGGAAACTAATCCTGAGATTTTCAGTAGAGAAGGAAGTGGGGAGTAAAAAATGATAGTTTTGACAGGGACTTCTAGGCTGCTTCCCCATGTTGCAGGAACCTCGAGGAGCATCAGCACCCCCAGAAATGACCAGCATCCTACAGTCAGACTGAGCCAGCACAGGCTGGCCAAAGGGTGGGTGCAGCTGTGGGTTTTCCCTTTCCTCATCACCTGCAAAGTGCTCATGGTATAGGTGCCCCCAGCTGCCTGCATGTTAGCCCTGTGTGGACAGACTGTCCCCAGAAAAGAAGACTCAACAACCAAGAGGTGGAGGGAGGGTTGGAGAGAACCACTGATCACAGAGCAGGGCTCGCTGAACTTCCATGCCTTCTAAAGCTGCTGTGCTAAGATACTTTAGTCAACTCACTACTATTCATAACATATTCAGGAATGGGCTCATCATTTTATGGGCATATATATGCAAGCCAACTAACTAATCAGCAAAAACTGTCCTCAAGCACAATTTTTAACTCTCCATTCACAGCTGTCTTTTTGGCATTGAACCTTCAGGGCTAAAGGGATTGAGGTCTTGATCTGAAACTCTGCGGATGTGTAGCTAGCCATCTGCTGTGCTTGCCCTAGGATGCCAAGGATCACCCAGGATCAGAACTTTTTAAAGCATTTAGTTATTGGTGACTGTCTTGGGCTCTGGGAATACACTGCTTGTCAGAAAAAAAAAAAAAAAAAAAAAAAAAAAAAAAAAAAAAAAACCACAAAAAAAACACAAAAAAAAAACACAAAAAAACCCGCACCATATATGCCCCTTAGGCAAGTAAATTTCTCAGTCACAGCCCTGGTCTATGGACCAGAAGTATTATGGAGAAATTGAAAATATTTGAGAGCTGTTGAGTAGCACGTTAAAGTCATCAACCTACCAGAGTTGTCATCTCTTGTAGTACTGGGTACTCATAGTGTTTATAAAGCTCCAGCTCCTGGGATCTAGAAATGAGTTTTGTTTTGTTTTTTTGTTTGTTTGTTTGTTTGTTTGTTTTTTAAAAAAAAAAGAAAGAAAGAAAATTTCTAACTCTGAAAAAATTGCAAAATGTGATTTAAATATGTGGATTAAATTTTTGTTGTGGTTTCTGAGGTGTATGGTACTCTATCTTTTGACTTGTGATAAATCTTCTAATTTCTCTCTGTCATTTCTCTTAAAATTTCTCCCTAGCACTTTCCCACATCTCTGTTTGCTCCCTCTTGTACTGTTGTCTACTTACTCATTTCTCCACTGTGCACATTTTCTGTTCCTGCTTACCCCAACGTCCCCTTGGTCAGTTGCCTTCTCCTGTCAGGGACGAACACTGGGAGGAATTGTCTGAGATGTCTCTGAGGACAGCCTGGGCTCTAAGCTCTTCAAAGTAAGGGGAAGTGCTAACCTTCATGAAGTGGAATAAATTTAGAAATAATAAGACCATTTTTTAATATTAATTCTTGTAAAAAATGTGGATTCTGTTCCAAACTCAGACTGTTTATTAAGTCAACTGCTTTGTAAACACAAAATTGAAGGTTTTGCTCTGCCCAACATAGAGAAGAATTAGTTATGCAGGTCTACTGTCTTGTTTTCCTCTCTCCCTGCTTCTTAACTGTACTGTACAAACAATTGTCTATTTACTGGAACAACCATGAAATCTCAAGCCCAGTGCTTAGTGCACTCAGAATACAGGTATGAACACAGTGTGTGTTTGGATATCAAAACTAGAAAAAGTATTTTCCCAGACTGAATTTTTTACTTCTGTGGAAACTGTAGTTTCTAAGACAACTGTAAGTTTTTATGTGAATATAAGGTGATTTAACATGTATAAAAAGTATGACTTACAACCCATGTGTGAAAGCAAAATGTTTTAGGAACGACTCATCATAACTTGTTTAAAAAAAAAAAAACCATGCTGAAATTCAGTACAAGTTCTTCCAGACTATTGAGCAAGAATTATACATACTGCCATTTGAGATATCCCGCATAATCAGACGTGGTTCTTCCTATTACCCACTTGGTTTATCTTATGCACATAGATTTCAATATTGAAAAGCTTTTTCAGTCACACTGCAGATTTTTTAAAGGTACAACTGTGTTTGTTAAATTTGTGATTGCTTCCCTGTTTATCCTACTCTTCTGTGGAAAAAGACAATATGAGCAATACCTATATGAGGTAGCAGTCATAGAGGACCATTTTCTTCTGGTACAACATGTCAGTGCCAACACTAAATGGTGAGCTGTGGTTTTTGTATGCAGTTATTATTATAACTGTTCTAAAACCTACTTTCCCCTGGTTTATGTTACTGCAGAAGACAGAAGAGAACGGTAACTCCTGCTTCCAGTACCTAAGCCAAATCTTATGCTCACAAGATTGCCTTTGAAAACTTTCAAAGCTACCACAGCTGTGGTATACATGCAATATAAATGTGATATATATGGGAGCATGATTTTTTTCCTAAATAACTGTTGTACAAGTAGCATTTTCTCCAGCAAAATATGTTTAAAGTCCTTGCTGCAGTAATGGTGGCCTCATATTTCTCAGTCACTGGTGACACCTGTACTGGCTGTGCACTCTGCAGTTCAGAGGCTCTGCTGCTCTTTGCTTCTTGGTTATGCTGACGAGCTCTGGAACTGACCGTGGCCACTGAGCTGCCTCATATGGCTGCCCATAAATTTCTTTGGCCATCTAAGCACCTGATAAGGAAGGAGTAATATACATTTTTAATATACACACAGAATTTGGAAATGCTGTGTTTTGATATATCACAAGAGCTCTGAACTGAAGAAACTGTACAGTTCGATTGTATACATCAAATTAATTTTAAAAATGCATAACAGCTGAATGTAGAGAGACAAAGTATGTTTTTCTAACAGCAAAAATAAGTGTAGTTGCTCTAATATAAAGAGAAAAAGTTCAGTACACTATAAATATTTGCCTTAAAAACAAAATCTTCATTAGAATGTACTCTGGATATTCCACAATTAGAAAGGTTGCAGAGTGATGTAGACATGGTTGATTAAATGTTTGTTGAAGTGTCCTTTTAGAAGTTCTGAGATTTAAATTGTACTGTTGAGATTTTTAAGAGGCTCTGTTGAATTAAATATGCATCTTCTTAGCCAAAAGCAAAGGAAACATTAAAAATGTAAATGAATGAGTTCAGAAAGAGGAAGACTGGCATGCTGGGCAGATGGAAGCAACTACCTTATCACCACTTCCTCAGAATAAAATCATTGTGTGATTCCTTTATTGCTCTCTTGTTTGGGAGAGTCCAGGAGAGACAAAGCAGGACTTGTTTTAGCTAAAACAGGCAACAGCTTTCCTCTCCCAGGCTTATCAGAATTAAACTATTTCCACTTAATTTTAATTTGAATACAACTATTTCTATTATGATTTAATTATTAAGTTCATACCCAGATCATAGTGTAGAAATTAACTTTTATTATGTTATAGGTAGCATATAGGTAGTAGCTAAGTGGATACATACCACAGTGGTTCCTAGCTTGCAGAGCATGCTTTTTGGGAGAGAGAGTTGCTTTGATCTTATTCAACTTACTAACGTGCAGTACAACATATTTTCCATTCAACTTACACAGTTTCCTTTGTATTTTAAACCCCAGTTGATTTTATAAAGTTTTTGTTGTTGCTGTTTCTTTCTGAAAGAGGGATTTAGGAACAAAAGGAATTGTACCTACTGAGATGATAAAGATAACTGCCCCTTTCTCCTAGCTGACATGCTTTCCTATGTACTGTTGATTTTACCTGGGATATGTCAGAGCTCCTTACATGATGCCAAGTGTTCTTCTCTCTTCTTGCCTTCAAGGCAGCTGAGGTCTCTGTTTGCTCTCTGTAGCAGAGGAGGCCAGCAGAGAACATGGGTATGTTCAGCTCTGCCCTGTCAGTATTTCATGTCAAGTAACATTTTGCACAAAGCCATACTAAAAAAAAAAAAAAAGAATATTTCAAGCAAATGTCTTTTTGTACTTGCTAATTTGTGTGCAGCAGACTCATGTAGCATTGAATTTGGGACATCACATCTCACCTAGGATAACAAAGTGGAATTTCACTAACAGCTTCACTGTCACACTGAGGTGAGCAATGAGAGACAGAAAACTTACTGTAAAACGCAAACAGATTTTATAAATGCTCCTTGAGATTCAGAGAGTCACTGGCAAATTAAATTGCTTTTTGTGAGACTGTACTCTCCTTTCCTATTTATGTCTCCCATGGGTTACATATATAC
This sequence comes from Lagopus leucura, assembly GCF_019238085.1. Classification (NCBI taxonomy): domain Eukaryota; kingdom Metazoa; phylum Chordata; class Aves; order Galliformes; family Phasianidae; genus Lagopus; species Lagopus leucura. Next base: position 47,023,537 of record NW_024962252.1, on the reverse strand, counting down.
CACCCTGTAAAAGCTTTCAGCTTCTTCCATTCCAGTGAGCAAGAAACCAGCTGGGAGCTCAGTGTGGTTCTTTCTGTAATTAATAACCAGGCAGTCTCATTACAGATGGTTTAAAATTCCCTTATAAAACAGTAGCACAGCAATAAATAAATAAATATAATGCTCTCTTTTAGTTTTATAGGCCTGGACACACACTTTCTCAGTATACTGTCATTATTCAATCATAACTTACCTTCTCCGTTCACCATGATTTTTAAGAAATATTACAGCATTTTTCATTGTAAATTTGTAATGTCTTGAAAGAAAAACGGATTAAATCCAAGCTGAAAACTCCTTCCCTTACCTACTCCAGGAATCAGAGAATAAAAAGCTCTTACAGCTTGACACAATGCTGTGAAGAATATAACTTTACAAAGGAGCAAGAATAATGAGACAATCTTAAATAGCTTCCGGCTTTAAATGTAGGTTATCAGTACAAGAGAAAATGTATTAAAAATACCTATTTCATCAAAGCAAACAGCCCCTTTAAGAGTTTCCTATTGTTTCACAGAAGAATTCTCTCATATCTGGAAGAGCATGTCTTGCAATACATTTTTCTTTTTGACTTGTCACTTCAAGATACTATGACAGGCTGTTGTCAGAGGATTTCTTAAGATATTTAAGGAGATAGGATTTAAAAACTAGTTCAAAACCTGTGCAAAAACTTGTGAGGTGTTTCTGGGGAATACAGCAAATTTCTATAAATATCTATGTCTTTTAGACATCAAGTCACAAGTTTTCTATATGCTATGAATTCCATAAAAGCTGCTGAAATGTTGATGATCATTTGTGGCATCACGCAGTAAAACTGAAAGAAGCTTTTTCCAGATTGTTCATCTCTGGGGAGACTGTAATTGAAATAGTGAACCTGGGAACATTTTTAGACTTGACAGGCTGGATTCACCGCCATTGTATTGTTGCAAGAATCCATTTATAGAGCTATATGAGTCTACCTCATCCTTTGGCAGTAGAGGATTTGGACTATCAAGGATAGCAAGATGAAGAAAAGCAGGTCAGAAAGTTGAGAAGGGCACCTCAGAAAATAGACAGCATAGGAAATTTTTAAAGATAAATGTCCAGCTGACCATATGGCTAAAGGTTAACACTGTGGCTTAGGTGGGGAAAACAGAGGCGTAAGGAGGAGGGGATAATCTCTACATAGGCATAAAAGACAGAACAAACAGGTTCACACCTAATGTTCTAACCAAGCTTAGAAGTCCTGAGTTTAGTAGCCACCCATGACATCACCATGTATGCGCAGTTAGACCAATACACCCTCCAAGCCTCATAGGACAATGGTAGGCAAATTTGGGAAAACATGCATGAGGGAGCTGGATATCACAGAGATGGAGGATTGTGACATATTTGTAGAGAATGTGTTGATTTGAAAGAGGAGAAGGAATTATTAAAGGGATTTTGGGGACAATCAGGCAAACTAAAACTATGGAACACTGGAAAAGACTATTAGCCAAGCCTTCCTGTACATGAAGTCTGTCCAACTGTTTGTTCATCTTATATGTGAAGTTCTAAGGTCTTTCCAGTCTGGAAAAGGCCATCTTAGATTTGACAGAAATTTTATCAAACATTCTCTTATTGGCAAGGGTAGTCTGGTAACCACTTAAGAACACTTATTCGTAAGTGGAAAGAAAATGACTATTCTAAGCATGCATTATGCTTATAACAAAAGTCTCGTTAAAGGACTAGCAGTACCTGTTTGCCAAAATCGATACGCAGACATGATTCTTCTCTAGTTATTGTTTTTTTTGTTTTGTTTTGTTTTTTTTTTTTTGGTTTTTTTTTTTTTAATCTTTTATTAAAGAATTAATAGAGTCTTTGTCTGAAGATTTGAAACAGGTTGGAAATTTTGGAAATTGCGAGCTGGAGAAAATATCTTGTATTGGAAAAAATATATATATTAAAATTGGTAATCAACCCCAAATCAAGAGCAGATTGTAAATTAAATCCTACTATAGGGAGTCCTCTCCAAAGTTTCTTTTACTAAGAATAATTCTTTCAACATATTCCACCAAAAATTGGAATTTTTGACTTTTTTGAGTAATGGAAGGTGTGTTTGCCTGTAAAAATTAGTTGCTATACTGGGAAATAAACTCATATATTCAAGTTTAATTCCCACTTTTGCAGTTTCCTGGCTTGTCTTCTTTCATTTTCATTCAGCAGTCTTAGATGGAACTTTCCAATTCCCTGCTACCTTGTCAGGTCTCACACAAGATCTGTTTTCATCTTCTTTTTACCTTTAGTGTTTTTCTCTTCTTTTGTCTCCTGAGAAAAAAAAAATGCCTCAAACTCTGGCTAGCGTGAAGGATTTATTTTGCTTGTTTATCTCTGAGGTCTATGATAAAACATGCTTCACCTGCCTGCACAGCCAGGTAACAGCAGAAGGGGAACTTTGAAGGACTGAATCCTGGACTTGGTAGCAGGCAGTTGGTACCTTCCAAGTGTCGTGCTGTGGGTCTGCCCCATACGCCCACCTCCTTGCCTTAAACAGCTGCAGCTGAGACAACCAGACACGAGAAACAGACTGGCCAAGCGTAAAAACTTTTAAATTGCTAGCTGATCACACAGTCATAGAATCATGAGGCTGGAACTGACCGCTAAGATCATCTTGTCCAACCCTCGACCCCATCACCACCATGCTCACTAACCATGTCCATTCATGTCTTTTTTGGGTCCCATACCAGCGTTTGCAAAGGACAGAGGGCTCTTTCCCCTGAGCAGAAAGAGTCCAGAAATTCTTTACCCCTCTTCCACGTTTTCCTCTTCGATTTTTCGTTAAAACGAGAATCAGATTGATAATAACAACTGCTTATTGAACAGCACTCTCTGCTGCCTCCTGCGAGGTTTGCATGCGGCAGCCGCCTCCGAACATTCAGTGGCTGAAGCGGCCGCTTCCCTGGGTGCTGGAAATGCCCTCTGCTGACGGGGAACCCGAGCGGGTGCTGTTAACGTATCTCCATCAGCCCTAAATCCTGCCTCCTGCTGTCCTGCCAAGGGGGAGTTCCGCTGTGATGAAAGAAAGGCGTGAAAAAGCAGCTAAAAACGCAGCACTCACGCTGTGTGAGTAAAACAAAGCCCACCCCCACAGCAGCTAAAGATCATCACCAAAGCAGCCTCTTTAAACTCCTCGTTCAAGCTTTTTTTTTTTTAGCAGAAAACATGCAAATCAGGGTACCTGAGAGCGTGGGACAGCCCCAACGAAAGGCAGACCAAACCGAATAAACACGACGGACCTACGAAGCAGAGCTAGAAGCCAGGCCCTCTGCCACCTAGTGGCTGCCTGGCGGCACAGCCCGGCGCAACCTGCAGGATCGTCCCATCACGCTCCCTGCGCCGTGGCCCGCAGCGCGCCGCCATTTCCCGATCCTCGACAGCCCCCTCCCTGCTGTGCCTGAGCGCACCTGTAGCTACCGGCCTTCCAGAAACAGCAGGGGGTGGAATAGGAGTGTAAACAGCACAGCCTTTCAGTCTTCACCTAATGGGGACTGTTAACAGTTTTGTTATTAGTTTTATCTGCCTATATGCAAAGCCGGGAGCTGAACTCAGTGATGCTCATGGGTCCCTTCCAACTGAGGATGTCCTGTGATTATTTGCATCTTCGTCTTTCTGTTAGCAGGGTGCTTACTCTGCTTGGGGAAATACCAAGTTGTATGGTTGGGGCTGCCAAGTCTAGCAGACCAAGAGAGGTGAGGCTGCCTCAGCTGTGTGCCCCCAGGTCCAGCCAACAGCCTGGCTGAGTGTGCATCTCCAACAGCACACCTGTGCATGCACACAGTCTACAGGTATATGCACATACAGATGGCTGACCTCACAAATCAACAGTCACAGTGACGCTATGTGAATGCAGACAGCACATATGGCCTAATCCTGTTCTCTGGACTTGCTTAACTTGGAGAAGAGAAGCTCCAGGGAGGCCCCACTGCAGCATTCCAATACTTGAAGGGAGCTTACAAACTGGAGGAAGACCAGCTTTTTACTACATGGTCTGGTAGTGATATGACTTCAAGGAATGTCTTTAAACTAAGCGAGGGAAGAATTGGGCTAGATGTTAGGAAGAAATTCTTTATCCAAAGGGTGGTGAGGCATGGGCACTGCTGCCCCGAGAAGCTGTGGATGCCTCGTCCCTGGAGGTGCTCGTGCCCTGGAAGCCCGAGTATGCAGAAATGCTGATTTTTTTTCCCGTCAACAATCCTATAGCCAAAGGCCTACAGTGCAGTAGCTTCTGAAGAAACATCTGCAGTTTTTGGCCAGTACAGTGTGTACCATCTGAGGAACAGCCTGGGCAGCCAGCCTGAAGCGCCTTGCTTGGTGCAGCTCATTGCTGCAGTGGTTGGAGCAACAAGTCTGATATGGAACACAGCACCTCATGGAGGCTCCAAGCATAGGTCTGCACTGTGCTCACACACTCTGAGCTGACATTTCCAAACAAAAGCTTGAGAAAGAGCAGGTAGCTCACTGTGGCTGGAGGCTGACAGCTCCCACACAGATCTATATGGTAGTGGCAGATGGGGAAAAAGATGTGTGATTCAAAGACTGATTTGACAAACATCTGCAGCCTCTTCTAGTGGGGAGAGAATACCTTGCTAGCTGCTTTGCTGAAAATATACCAGAGTGTGCTCTGAGCTAACCTGCAGTACCTGAGCAGCCCTTTACTTCTAGCCTCTGTGTCATCCAACACAATTTTTCATGCTGTATTTCAAACAAGAGGGGTACTTACGTGCTTTTCCAGAAGAAAGCAGCCAGAATGTTTTGCCTGCGTGAAAAACAATATATTTTTAACTAACCTCTTACTTGGAAATGAGTGAATCATTTCAGACTGATTTTTTCCATAAATAATGCAGCCTAAAGCAGACTTCAGATGTGAAAAAATGTCCAAATGAAGAAATCGGAAAAATTATACTCAACCAGGACCTGTAAATTGGAAAAGCTGGGAAACTTTAGTAATAACTGATAGCTCAAAGCAGTTTTAGAACAGTCATATATATACATATATATAATTCAGCAAAGATTGTTATTCTCATCTTTTTCTTCAGTACTAATTTTTACCTTTCTTTTAACTTATGTGCAGGAGAGATCCACAGCAGTACCTGGGATAAATTATTTTAGTATACTTTTACATCTCCCTTCAGAAGCTAATATAAAAAGTAATCTCTTAATATGAACTTCCTTTTCTAGAACATTTTTATCACAGATGGGAGAGTTAACAAGATTTTTTCTGAATTGTGATAATTAAAAGTGAGTGTTATCAAGCACTTAGAATTCAGCATTCTTGACAGATTTCTTTGATTTAGCTCAGATGTTTACTCTTCACCTGTAAGTTTAATTGTCAGCAAGTCCTGTGCTTATTTTTTCTTCATTATTTGTTTTAGTTATGAAAAAGGAAACTTTATAAATCACCTGGAAAATGAACAGTTGTAATTTGCCTCTCTTCCTTTTCCTCTCTGTTCTCAAGTAATCATATTATAGAACAGGATAAATGCAAACTATACTGTCAACTTCTTTTTTAAGGTAGAAGCTGATGGAAAAAATACTTGGAAAATATTGCATATTGTTTCTACTGTAACATCTCTCCCCTGGGAAATGTTCGTGTCTGCTCAAATCGCACCAAAATAGTAATAAATGAGGAATTTTGGGGGTGTGTGTGGTACACATAAATCCCACAGTCAGTCCTGGAGTGAGCATCCCCCTACTTTCCTACCACCATACGCAAAGGCGGCTGCCTTCTTTCTATCCTTAAACCAGAGCTTGGATCAGAAAAACAAAGCCAGCTTGTCATTAACTGCAGAGCTGAGACATCAGGTCTGAAAGCAAGAGGGAGTATTTTACCCAGTTCTGTACATTTATTCAGTAAATTTGGACGGGGATTTGGACTGCTTCCTGTTCATCTTCCCTTTCTGCTCTCATTCCTACACTCGGGTAGGTAGGTGACTGGATACACAGGCTCTCTCATCTCCCCATGCCTGTTGCCATACTGCAGCCAGTCATGGAAAAAGTATGACTGGGCATCACATCAAGGGTAAAACCAGCTCATGACATCAGAGGTGTGATCACAAGAACAAGATCCCCATTCAGGGTGAAAAACAGGGGCAAAGTGTTCCATACAGAGCCCAGCTGAGAACTATTTAAAACAATAAAACCAACAAAGATTAATGCTACAGGTGTCACTAGTGCAGACTAGACTGCATTCTCCTTCCTTCTAGAATGGATCTTTGATGGTAAATGAAGTATTTCTGCTGGCTGCAGTCAAACTAGTTTGTGTGATGAATCAGTGCTATAGTATGCCTTGCTCAGAAAATTTCAGAAATAATACAGACATCTGTGTTATTTAAGGCAAAAGTGGAAGCCATGAAAGACGTAACAAAGTGGTTCAGTATAACAACAGAAAGTGGTTCAGTATAACAACAGAAAGTTAAACAGCAACCAGACTGGATGAGAGCGTACAATCATTCTGCTCACTGTTTTGACTTTATGATTCTCAGTATTTTCTTCTGGAAATGTGGGATCAGTGTATCTCTGCCCACCTCAGCAGGAGAAGCATCACTACAGGCGCAAGGGGGCAGATGGAAAGCATCCATCTTTCTGTAACTGCAGTTTCCCTGCAGACAGTCTAACATCTCCGAGCTGAACAGAGAACCAACAAGTGTGGCAAAAATTTTGCTCAAGGAAATTTGTTTTGAACTGGTCTTATTGAACATCACCTTCCCTGAAGATAATTATGCCCTTTTGGCTGTAATATTTTTCCTCTTTAAACTCAGATTCTTTCCTTTCTTTGGGCAGACCAAGAAATGTCATTTTCCATTGGAACCACTGAATTAATTGATCTCATGACTGTTAATTCACACTTTCTTCAGTCAACCTGGAAAAGGTTGTTTCCTAGGAGATGTAGAGACTCTCAGGGCTTGTTTTGGAGTCTTGTGTTTGCGCACATCTTGCTTATTGACACCATGCCATCTTCCAGATCTCTACAAGTTAGTAACACAGTTGCACACTATGGCTGGAGTTTGTCAGGAAGAATAGCTGAGTAAGGTACCCTGGCCGCTGCTGATCAGCTGTGTTTATCTAGACTGAATTAATAAATATGACCGAGTCAAGATGGTGAGTCTGCTGTCTGTGGCTGCTGGCCAGGAGCTCCTTGGTAAAGAAAGAAGCTCAGTGACACAGGAAGGCAAAAGGCGAATGTTTGCTGTTGGTACACAACTGCTGAAACAACTTACGCAGATCACATTGGGCTGAACAGTCAACAAGGCTGATCTGGTGACCTAGGAAAAGGCTGGTATTCTTGTAGAATACCTGAAAAACAGGGATTTTTCTTCCTGTTTTCATCAAACTGCTGTTTGGAGGGAAAAAAAGCTGCAAAAGTAGCTTGATAGGGAGAACATTCTCTTTATATAGTGGATGGCCTGATGGATAATGTTAAACATTAGCAAATGCTATCTCTCTCTGTCTCTCTTTCTCTACCTCTCTTTTTCTCTCACTTCACAACACCCACACCTTGTGGCTTTCTTGTATGTTTCTTTATAGACAGACAAACATACGCACATGTTGTTATAATCTCCATTATCCGCAGGATGTTTTTTCTCTCACCACATATCACAGTGTGGTACCAAATGACAGGCTTATTGTAAGGGAGGACAGCAGCGCACAGATAGTGCTGTCTGCTAGTGCCCTTGGCTGCATCTTTGGCTGACAGATAAAGAAAAGAGACAGCTGACATATCTAACAAGTTGTCAGCTTTAATCTCTCATTGCTTCCTTGAAGTTTCTTGGACATGTATTGTGCACCTGAGTGCAGACTAGGTCAGAATGTTCTCTCTGCATCTTAGCTTACCCAGGCAGTTCACAATCCTCTGGTGGATGAGGGAAAGGCTGTTGATGTAGTCTAGACTTCAGCAAAACCTTTGACACTCTCTCCCACAGTATTCTCCTGCAGAAGCTGGCAGCTCATGTCTTGGACAGGTATACACTTGGCTGGGTAAGGAACTGGCTGGAGGTCTGGGCCCAGAGAATGGTACTGAATGGAGCTAAATCCAGCTGGTGACTGGTCACGAGTGGTATTCCCCAGGGGTCAGTGCTGGGGCCTGTCCTCTTCAACATCTTTATGATATCTTTATGATATCTTCAATATCTGATGAGGGCATTGAGTGCACCCTCAGTAAATATGCAGATGACAGCAAATTGGCTGTAAGTGTTGATCTGCCTGGGGGTAGTGAGGCCCTACAGAGGGATCTGGACAGGCTGGAGAGCTGGGCTGAAGCCAAAGGGATGAATTTCAACAAGGCCAAATGCTGGGTCCTGCACTTTGGCCACAACAACTCCAGGCAATGCTACAGGCTTGGGGCGGAGTGGCTGGAAGATTGCGTAGAGGAAATGGATCTGGGGGTATTGATTTCTGGGTAAAGAGGCATTTATTCACCCCATGTTCTTGAGAGGAATTTTGGTATTGGCAGACATGTGTTGCTTCTCCCAGTCTGCATGCTTAAAAGCATAGGCAAGGAGAAACGGTAATAATTTTTGAAAACTCTTCATACTGTCACAAATCTTCAGACAGCACCATGTTGATTCAGTCTCATGAGGACTACAGAAATACATAACATTTTAAAAACAGCATGTAGAGTTTAAATAGAATTTCTTCGTATTTATAGCACCATGCATTATTTTGTAAATCTGTAATTCTTTCACTCCACACAGATATTAGATGTAATTAGATTTTTTAATAAACAAGTCTTTACTTAAGAACACAAAAACTTCTTGTCTTCTCTCCCTTTATCCAGCTGTTAAGCCTTGAAAAGTGCCTTTTATAGACCCATAGGAAGTTCTAGACACTACAACTATGATCCTTGTGGGTACTCTTCCTGTGGCAAAGGACAGGAATGAAGTTACGGACACAGAGATTTAGGCTATTGAAAGCAAAGATTTCTACGGTAGTGTCCTTTGAATTGCCTCCCAAAGAAAGAAGATAGGGCGAAAAAAAAAAGAGGTAGTAGATTTTTAGAAAGAGGGTTGTTTCCAATTCATGATGTATTTCACTCTAACTGTAAGTGGTATGGGAAGAATTAACTTAATCCAAACCAAACTGTGGCCCTGAAAAAGAAGGTTGTAAATGAGCTTTTAAGCTATTGAACGTAGGAAAGCCAAAAGATTAGGGGAACACATGCTTCAGGATGGCTGGGGAAGGACAGTTTGCTGCTGGCCAGTTCTAGCTGACAGAAAAGTTTATTATCGTGAATGGGAGACCGCAGGTTAGAATAGCTTGTAAATTTGCCCAAATTAGTGTTGTTGATGCCACAAATGCAGCCAAGAATCTAATGGCTGACAAATAGGATTAAGCCAGAGATAGTGATCTGGTGAAATGCAGCAGAGCATGAAAAAGTCTTAGAAAAAAACTTGCAGATGTCTGGTTCAGATGTGCTGATGGGAACTTGATCTGTGGAAAACAAAATTATAAATAGTACCTCTCTTATGTTGTATGGCAACACAAAGAGTGATTTGTAGCTATTCCTCAGGAATAATTTGAAAACAAAAGTAATTCCTTTTGTAGTCAGTTTATGCAATTCATGGCGTATGTTTTTTGCACAGTCTGCACACTTGGGCTTGAAGTGGACTGAGTAGTATTTTTTTAGACCAGCGGGATATTTTGTTTCATCTTATGAAATGTATGCTCCTTGTGGTCACAGAGTGAATGGTTTTCAGTTATCTGATACTGCAAAGGGAAGGTGAAAGGGTTATGCTGTGAGGAGGGAAGACTTGCCTCTAGTTACGAGAAAAAAAAGAGCAAATGACTTGGGGTCAGTATGGCATTAGATGTGGTGCACTCATGTGTATCTCAGACATTTTTAGAGATCACACCTGATGTTGACTCCCATGTTGAATACAACTCTGGGGACATGCAAAACTGAACCCACATGACTCTCGTTAAAACTGCCAGGTTGCATCTCAAACACCAAGACAGAGGAGAAGTGAATGGTGTCTTCTAGGACTTCTGTCACTTCTTCCCTGAAATACTTGTGCATATAGATCTTTGTCCAGATGCAGCTTATCACTGACCAGAAGTTACCTCCTTCTAGTGGTGGAAACCTGTCCAGAACTCCTCCCACTCACAAGTACCCACTTGAGCCCTTCCTGTCCCAGCTGTGGAAAAACACCCGCTCCTTGGCCAAGAACACCCAGCTCACTTGGACTGTCCAAAAAGAACCAACTCCAAGGCTGGCTATGAATGTGAGGAATGGACCGTAAACAGTACAATACTGATGTGATTGGCCAGGAACCAAATTACTCAGAGTTCTCTAAGAGGCTGCTGTGGGATACACCTATACTTCCACTTGGATTATTGTCAAAATATGAAGTATTCTGGCCTACCCTGGGTCTCAGTACAAAGTGCATCTTAGGTGATTGATTTCTGAGAAATGTAGTATTGAATCTGTGATAATGCACTATGGGCAACATACAAAATATTTATGTTTCACCTTAGAATCCAAATCTGTGAAATAAATATTTGCTCTCTTGTATGTCTGTGGGATCCTGCCATAGAGAACACTATGTGCTATAGTATGTTTCAGAGCCACTCATGGCAGGACTTGAACAGACCTTTAACTGCCTGTTTAGTATGGCATTTCTGTTTAGAATTGCTTCCTCTGCTCTACTTACTTGAAAAATGCTTTGTAATGTATTTCTGTTGACATATGATGTATTATATAAGCTACAAACTATACACTGAATAAAATATACCTTATTTTAAAAGTTATAATACTATTATACTGAAACTTTCTCAAACACATCAAGTTGATGTCAGGTCAGAGTAGTTAAAATTCAAGCAATGTTTAACTGCAGTGATGGAGAGAAGACAGGTCAGAGTACAGATAGGAATGCAGCTCGTTGATCAACCATGCATATATTTAGAAAGTTTTACCTTAGCAAGAAAATATGTTGTTAGTGGTTTTTTGTTAGATATGTAATCTGTGTTGCTTGTCATTAAAAGACATCTCTCAGACTTTCACCGTGAACTATTAATATTCATTAAAATATATTATATTATTGTATAATAGAAAGATAAAAAGATATTATATCATGTACAAGGCTCCAGATTGTCTCCTATTATGTATTACCAATATACACTCTCTAATAGCATTTTAAAAGTTAGAGACTGAGCGTTCTTGTTGAGAATGTATTCTCACCATATATTTTACTGTCATACAGCTTAGGTTGTTGAGTGTGAAAATTTACTAGGGAAAGTAATCAAAAAGCAATTCAGAGCATGGGAACGTACAGCAAGGAAGACCGCAGAGCTAGGAAATATTGGACTCAGCTTGAGTTTTCTGTGTACATCCTCACTTGAAAGTGTCAGCCTCTTGAGCCTACAGATGGTGTATGTTTTCTGTCTTAGAAAGGCAGCTATCTATTTCTTTCTACAAGACGTTACCATTTACCCTAACAAAAGGTTTCTACCTTAAATAAGCACTTCCTCACGTTTACTTAGATTGCTGACATAAAACTAGAGCTTTATTTTATTGTTTATTTACAGTTTACGATTTACCATTCATAACAGTAAGTGATGCTAGTAATCATTTATTGAGGGTGAACATTAAATGAAGAGAAAATTCTTTGTGAAAGAATTTTGAAATATTAGTGCTACTGAATATAATTTGTTGACAGTGAAATTCTGGAAGACAGTTCTTCATGCCACAAGTATTATAAATATAGCATTCTTTAGATTTGGCATATTTCTCTAAGACTTTGATGTAACACAAAAAGATGCAGAAGGAAATGAAACATACAATGACAACAGTAGATCAAGTATATGGAAAGAAAGTCATTTAGTTGTCTTCCTACTTAGTGGTCAGCTGAGAGTTGTTTACCTGGAGGTAACAGCTACAATGCTGTATCTTATCTGTTACTTACTGATCTAATTTGTGTACACTGTAGTTCTGTGTTCCTGAGGAATTGTCTTGGATCGGCTTACTGAGCAATCAAAAGATAGATTTTCTCCATTGTCATGAGGAAAGTAAAATTTAAGGGAAAAAAAATATGAGATCCATTTTCTAAGCTTGCATACTGCAGTAGGGTAGCTCTCGTATTGAGTATTTCGTAAAGACCGGGCCAGCACAGCTGCTTCAGCTGGTTTGTTGGCAGCTGTCTCAGGAATTTTGAAGATTTTAGATTTCTTTAGAGAGAACGCTGCAAAGTTTGCTTCCTCACATATTTCAGACAGTCAGATGCCCTCTGCAATGTGTATCAGTTCTTCATTTTTTCTGATGGTGTCTTGAGCTTGCTGCCTGCTGCCTACTGAGGGTAGGGGAAGAAGGAAAAACAAAGATATATTTCACCACGGACAACAAAATGTCTTGCTTTGGCTCTGCTTGTGGTTTTTTCTTTCTCCACGTTTGAGATTTTGAAGATGTTTGAGTATCTCATGGATGTTACCTCTTCATTAGAGACAGTTGGAGAGTTGCTTCAGTCTCAGTGGCAGTTATTGTGACCGGGAAATAATTCTCAGAGGTGTTTCTGGAAAGTGTCTTTTATCAAATCAGATTTTGAGAATATATTATTTCTCAAATTTTATTCCATGTCTTATAATGTGCATGCATACATGTATGCACAAACAGTTTTAATACTTGAAGTAAATTGCAAATTCTTTGTGTGAGCATGGTATCTCAATCTCTTCAGAAAAATTTCGTATTCCAAATCTCTCCTCCATTTGAAGTAGGTTATTCCTCGTGGTTTGTAATTTACTGGATTACTGCATTACTGACTAAACTGTGGAAAGGCATGAGGAGAAGAGAAAATGCCCATCCTCCTCAGCATGAGTTTCTGACTTAGGAGGTACAAGCAGTGAAAATAGCCATTTACATATTTTCCAAATGAAAATCAGTTCAGAAAAGCATGGAAATTCTTGCAGTTGCTACTGGGAAGTGATGAAACCACAGCAAGACCTGACCTTGACTTGTGTGATCTGTGTTCTCAGCTGAGCTACATTTGTATTTTCCGTGTTTTCAATACATGAAAGATACATGCTGTGAGTGAGAGCTTCTGCCCTGGCACAATTCCTCTTCACACCCTGGCAGGAAAGGGTTGGTAATGGATCTGGCTGCCATGGATGCACTTTTCTTTGTGGGCAGAGCCAGGGAGAAGAATTTTCCCTGCCTTCTGGCTACCCATCGGGTCTCACTTCCAGCTGTCTTCATTCAGATGTGGGAAGGAAGGAGACACCCTGCTACTCATGTTGGCATGGAAAAAAACATGACCAGGTCTTCTAAAGCCTGATGTTCTGTGATATTAACGGGAGCATAACTACTAAGTTATGCAGTCTCTCTGCTCAGCACTCACTCACTTACTGGACCTTATGGGAACACTGCCTCCATTCAGGGCTCCCAGGCCAAAAGGATATGGAGCAAGTGCCTTGGAGGTTTCCACACAGTCCTAAAGCAACCTGATTTGACCACACCGCAGGCCCTGCAGGGTTCAAGAGGCTGTATTGAAGACCTCCTGAGCTCCTACTCAGCCTGAATGTCTTCAACGCAGTCCTCTATCACAAACAAATGTATTTACATGATAAATAGGAATTGTTAATTCAAAGTGACTGCATGACTATTTTACTTTCAAAATTATCAACCTTTCCATCTACTTATCAGATTGGAAAACAAAAATCCATAAACAGTGAGTGATGTGGTATCTTTGAATATTTTTTTCTCTCTGCAGAAGAAATTACCAAAGTTTACCATTGGAGGGAGATAGCGATGAAGATTTTGCTCTCTGCTGGAATATAACCGACTGCTCAGAGAGGAAACATGGGATAAACAAATACTTCTAGGCCAAGTGGTAGCAATATGGGGCTAGCAGAAATAGGACCAGAGAAAGAAGAATGTGAGATTTGATTCCATTATTTTGTCTGTAAGAAGTGAAAACATTGTTTCTTACCTCATGGGTAACTATTAAACTACTTGAATATTACATATTCTGGGACAGCCTATGGCAAGAACAGTGTTTTACAGGGCACCCCCTCCCTTTCTGGTCTAATGAACTTGCAGCTATTTACAGATCATCAATAGGATATTCGGATCTTAGAGTACTCTATCACCTGGTATTTACGTCTAAATAGGCCTTTCAGAAGAGGATGGAACTGAGCCTAATCCTCTCATAAGATAAGAGCTTTTCCTGTGGTTCAGTGGGAAGAGGAGAATGGAGCTGAATATGATCTGAAGTAAAAAGATGGAAGTGCTTTTATTATTGGAGAGACTTCATTAGTAGAGGTGCTCCAAAACCACTTCCCAGATCAGATGAGAGGAGCGGAATTGTATTAGATTGAAATACATTGTTTTAAGGTTTAGGAATCTGTCTGATGGAAAATGGAAGTGCTTGCAGGGTCTGAAAGCAGACAAGCCAAGGAATTTAAATTTGGAATTTAGGCACCTTCAAAGCAATTTGGCTTGTGTTATCTACTTGAAATCAGCTTTGAACTCAATGTAAGTATCACATAGTCTGATACTGAATGCTCTTGTTGTAAGAAGGTGTCAGGAGACTGCTGAGATATGCTCACAAGCCAGATTTGCATGCTTAATGCATTGCAACTGTGAAACAAAATTAGGTGTTAGTCTCACTTTCCAGATAGAATCTTTGTAGCATATTAGGTCAGGACACTAATGACCAATGATATGTTTGAGCTCAGGAGGATGTTGCTTGCTGAATCAAAGTCCTAGAATGCAGCAAATGCTAGTGTAAGTATTTAGATTAACTCCACCAGTTTCTTGAATTAGGCAAGTTCCATTTCTAATGCATACTTTAAACATTAGCAGAGTGGAGTTGAGCCATAACACATTTTGGTTCAAATTTATCCAGAAAGGATTTTTAATTCAAGGTCCATAGCACTCTAATTATCTGATACTTTGAGCCAGTCTGCACCAAAAAAAGAAAGCATTTCAAAGGCAGAAGGTTTTCCATTCCAGCTCTTCTCTCTCCATTTGACCTGTATGCATCCAGCACAGCCTGGGTGTTCATTTTTCTAATAGACACTGATAGGTAGGAAGTCAGGCCACTGTCCTCCTACTCATGTAACACAGGCTTTTCTAGCAATGAAAGAATGCTGCCAAATAAATTGACAGATTTCTCAGACAGTAATAGCTTACTTAGTGCAAGTTCAACTAGTGTCTCCTTTAAACTGAGCCTGCATGGATCTGTGCAGTATTCCAGCACGTTAATGCACTGACACACGGACTAGCAGTGATAAGCAAAAGCATGAGGTAGTGCAAAGTGGGAAGGCTGGCAAGAATGTCACACTACTCTGCAGATTTTTCCAGAGGCAAGCAGTCCTTCAGATGAAAGATCCCTAAACAGACATCACTTCAGTTTACCTATAATGCTAGTAACCTATTTTGTTATTTATATATGTGTGTGAAGATATGCATATACATATATATATATATATACACACAATAAAAATATATATACATATACACACATAGAAAAAGGTAGTGATGATGGCAGTGGGTATCCAATGAAAGGCAAATTACAAATCGATATTTGGGTTACATTCTGGACTGACTGAAACTGTTTGGTTGAACAGGCTTTCCGATGGATGGGGTTTGACTGCAAAATAAATACTGTCACATGGCAGGAGGAGATAAAAGAATATGTGTGAGCATATGGACTGGGCAGATGTACTTGTTGTAGGAGCACTATTTCTCTGGTCAAGGCAAACATCATCTTGGTTCTTTCCAGATTTTAGCCAGCACAGTTTTTTCTTTGAGGTCTCTGTAGGCAGCATAGCTGAGGAAATGCAGTTTAATGCTTTTTTTTCTATCAGACGTTTTGAGACACTGGTTGATCTGGATCTGAGCAAGTGATAAAACCTGACTGTCCCCCCTGTTATATTCAGTTGCATGATGCTTTGTGCACAGAGGATCTGCTTCTGCACTACTGACTTCTCATACATGTGGGAAAGAGATTAGGAAAGGAGGACTGGGAAGTGACATACTGCAATTTCTACAACTTTTCTCTGTAAAAATGAGTTTGCCATGAGATACTGTACATAGTTTTGATGTAAAGGAAAATAATGAAGTATGTGCAGATAGACGCAGAGAGAGCTTACTTGCTTTTGTCTATCCTCTGCTGTTTAAAGCTTCACCCTGCCGATTCCTTGTCTCTGTTCCTTTCCGTTCTTTGGAAGATAAAGGGTCTCCATGGTACCGAAGCACTGTGCACAGTGCATTATGGCTGCCATGCCAGTCACACTGAACTTGCACAATATGACTGATGGACAAACCATCACCAAGCACCTTCAAAGATAGAAACCACCAGGCTCTAAGATTAGCTGCTCACCCTAACTTTCATGAATCTTCACACCAGAAAGCACAAAACTACCTTGAATCTTTCTATCACTGACATTCAGGCATTTTCTCCTCTAAACATGCTGTGAAAGATCTGGTGAAATCAATGAAGAGGCCAAATGCCCTTACATTACTCAAAGATGGCTGTTGAACAGTAGTTCCTTTTGTGGCTAAACGTAAAAGTTGAAAGACCCAAAGTCAACCAAAACACTGTAACTGTGCTGCTGTAAGATCTGTTCTTTTTGTAGTATTTTAAAATGTGAGGCAATATTTAAAGTCTACTTTTCTTAATCCGATATACTTCCTTGCATTCAGTTGCAGAAAGTGAAAGATTAACACAAATGTGCTTAAAAGCAGGTTTGTTTGCCTTCACACAAGCACATAGATGATTCGATCTTCCCTAAATCCAGGTACCTTACAGTTGCCTTTGTAACGACTAAATCAACAGGCGGTACCTGGATTTCCAGTTCTCAGGAAATTCAGTTTATTTCTTTAGGTGCTTAAGTAATAATTTAAGACTCAGGCATATGATCTAATTATATGGGTTAGCAAGTTGACACTCATCTTGAGATGTATGATTAACAGTCCTTTCATTTAACACAGGTCAAATTGGCCTGAGAACTCACAAGTATTTTTATCACAGACATAAATGCCAGAGGTCCCATTGACTTGAATGGAGTAACTTCTCTACCTGTTCAAGGTCATAGAATGGCTTGAAGTGGAAGAGACCTCAAGGATCATCAGGTTCCAACCTTTCTGCCACAGGCAGGGTTGCCGCTAAATCAAGTACCAGATCAGGTTGCCCAGGACCTCATGTGGCCTGGTCCTAAACACCTCTAGGGCCGGGGCATCCACAAGCTCTGGGCAACCTATTCCAGCACCTCACTACCCTCTCTGTGAAAAACTTCCCCCAATATCTAATATAAATTTTCCCTCCTCTAGTTTAAACCATTTTCCCCCACTCTCTACTCATGTAAAGAGTTGATTTCCCCAGTTTATAATCTCCCTTTAAATACTGGAAGTCTCCCCACAGATTTCTCTTCACCAGATTGAACAAGCCCAGCTCCTTAAGCCTGTCTTTATAGGAGAGGTGCTCCAGTCCTCTCCTCTGATCATCTTCATGGCCTTTCTTTGGATCCTTTACAAAAGCTCGACATCTTTCCTATGTTGGAGGTCCCAGACTTGGATGCAATACTGCAGATGGGGACTCACAAGGGCAGAGTAGAGAGGGACAATCACCTCCTTCTCCCTGCTGGCCATCCCCCATCTGATGCAGCCTGAAATACTGCTGGCTCATTTAAGTTTTTTATCTGCCAGGACACCTAAGTCCTTCTCAGCAGGGTTACTCTCAAGGAGTTTTTCTCCCAGCTTATATACATATATACATATTTGGGACAACCTTGCACTTTTTTCTGTTGAACCTCATTACATCCACAAGGGCCAGCTTTCAAGTTTTTCAAGGTCCCTCTGGATGGCATCCTTTCTTTCCTTTCTTTCTGCTGTATCAACTGCATCACTCAGCTAAGTGTCACTGGTAAAATCAATCCCATCAGCTATATCACTGATAAAAATGTTAAAGAGTACTGGTCCAAAGACAGACCCCTGGGGGACACTGTTATCAGCCTCCACTCAAACACAGAGCTCTTGACCACAACCCTCTGGTTGCAACCAATTCCTTATCCACTGAATAGTCCATCCTTCAAATCCACACCTCTGCAATTTAGAGATAAGGATATGGTGGCGAACCACATCAAGGGCCTTGCAGAAGGCCAGATAGATGACATCAGTCACCTTTCCTTTGTCCACCGATGCCATCACTCCATCATAGAAAGCTACTAGATTGATCAGGCACAATCTTCCCATTGTGTAGCTGTGCTGGCTGTCTCAGATCACCTGTTTGTCCCTCATGTGCCTTAATATGTCTTCCAAGACTATGATATCCATGATTTTCCCAGGGAAAGAGGCGAGGCTAGCCTTTAGGTCCTCTGATCCTCCTTCTTCCCTTTCTTATAAATAGGAGTGGTGTTTGTCTTTCTCCAGTCACAGATGACTTTGACAGCCACAGCTTTTCAAGATGTTTTGCTTCATGCTGCATGTATGTTGACATGCATATACAGAATTTATTTGGGGTTTCTCATCTCCTCTCTTGAAAGAGGCATTTGTGCAGGCCTATAGATGCACACTCTTCCAGTGGCAGCTGTGCCAACAAGAAGGTACATGCCCCAGACTCTTCCTGCTCCACTGCTGGAACTTACCGCCCTCTGTGACCTCCTGGCCAGGCTCCTCATGTGACTTCTCATAACTTCAGTCAAAATAAGCTGTTGTAACAGTGGCCCTTTCTTTAAACTCTTAAAGTTGAGCTGTCTCATTTTGGTGGATGGTTAGAGGCCACAGAGAAGAAGTGACGAGCGCATGGGAATGAGATGCCAATTCAGTAACCTTTTCAGCTGGTGCAGCTACAGCCTGGGAAAGTGTGTGCTGCCTATGTGCAATTCTTAACTGAGCTTCCTGTTGTCAAGAAGTGTTATATTCTGGGAACGAGCTGTCTAAAACAGAAAACTGTTTTCACGACCATAGGAATTCCTACAGGCATAGTGCACGAGCAGGATGACGAATATGCTAATATTAGTCCTTTTAGATTTTTTAAAATTTGGTAAAAGAAAGGGAAGGGAACAGAAAGAGGAAAAGTTGGTGTAGAGCAAAAGGTGGCTGCTGGAAAAACATATGTGTTTATCTTTGAGGTATTTTTATTTTTGTATAGCTTCATTTACACTTACACAAAATCAGCATCAATCCTATTTGTCTTGGTTTCTAGTGACCATTATTTTAGACTCACTGTGTACATTGTTGGAACACAGAAAGAGAACTCAGTGCAGACAGTTTTCCCCTGCTAATGACTAATTTCACTTCTGATTCCTTTCTGGATGACTTATTGTGACTAGCTTCTATGAAAATTTAGTTCATACCTACAGTAGGCAAGAGAATGTTTCTTTTGTTTGTTTCATGTGCTGTTTCTTCCTCCACTTCCCCTTAGCCTGTGAGGCTGACTTCTTGGAATTCTAGCCTAGTGAAATTCATTACATCAATAAATCCCAGTATTAGCAAGTAAACAATGCTAATCTTGGATTTGCAACAAAGCAGGAAGCAGAAAGTCAACATGCTACTTTGCACACCACAATTTGATGAGAATAAGACAGAAGTAAACACGAAGAGTGTCTTTTCCAATGAAAAATCTTTTCTAAGAAGGAAGGAAGGCCCAGAAAACTTGGTTCTGTTTTATGTGTATATGTTACTACATATGAGTATATTACATAATGGTACATACAATTATATATGCAACCTTTCCATCCAGTATGAGGCTAGAAACTGGGTTCCTCTCTAAATGGTAAGTTATGCTCATTAGAGCTCTGATAAGGCACAGAGACCCAAAAGTTCATCCAGAAGAAGGGCAATGTTTATAGCAGAAGCTGATAATGAAATTGGCAGTTCTGGCACCAAGAATGGAGAAAACAAAACTTGAAATTGAGCAGTCTGTGTTATTGCCCTGGATTATCAAGAGTGGTTGACATTACACAGTGGAGTTTACAGATCAAAACACCAAGCCAGTTTTTATTGCTTTTCAGGCTGAGTCATAATTACGTATGGTATACTTTCCAGTAAGAATTTATCTTTCATCCTCACAGACAGTTTACACATAGATTACCACTCATCAGAGAATTTGGGGTTTCTGTGAACAAAGATAACTGAAATGCACTGTACCAAAATAATTTGTGGTCTTTGTTTAGTGGGGAAAACAATGACTGACTGCTGAAGCAATTACCCTTGATAAAGGAGAAGAAGCAGATCAAAATGAATATTGAAAGTAATTTCTGAGTCAAAAACTATAATCTCATTCCTGAGAATGATGTAAAAAATATGATCTACTTCATTCTCATTCACCAACAGAAGCAAGACTAACAGCAGCATTTCCCAGCAATCAAAACTAAGCAGAATCTGGCTCAAGGTACTGGCCATTTTTGCTGAAGTAGTGCAATTTTCTGAAGTCCAGTTGCCACAGGGGAACAAATATGTAGCTGAGCCACTGTGGCTGAAGAGTGCCTTTGTGTCAGTGGATGGTCCAATACTTTTGGTGGGAAAAAAATTTGGCACTGATTCTTTTGAGTGTTGCACATTTTTGTTTCTAAAAAAGAGATCATAGTCTTGGTTTCTTTGTTATTTATATATATATATATTTATATTTGACATGTATTTATTAACTTTTCTTTATCTAGTGAGAGGTTGAAGTTGAAGCTAACTTCAGTCTCAATGAGACTTGAGCTCAATGGAAGGTTGCTGGGCAGTGATAGGATCCTCCATAGCTTGCTCTGTAGAAGGAGGCAACCCAGAGAGATTAGCTTTTACAGATTAAAACTAACAATTGCACAAAACAACAGCTGTTGGATTGGAGTTAGGTGAGGGTACATCCTTTGCCATTCCCAGTGGAGTCTTTTTCAGACCTATTTTGCTCTATTTTGTGTAATCCTCTTTTGAACCTATATGTTTGCTCTGATTCCTCACCATGGGTCCCTCAGCAGCATATTTCAGAAGTGCTCCACCTGCTCTATTATGTTGCTTTTACCTGTTTTAGACTGAACTCTACCCTACTAGTGGAAAATTTGGGTGAACACCTTCTCCCTCACTTTTTCCACTGCCTTGTGTACAAACCTAAGCCATACCCTCTCTCCTCTCCCAGCTGAGCCATCTCAGCCTTCTGCCTCACATAGCCCTGCAGATACCCCCAGTGATCCCTTAGGGTTTTAATGCAAGAAACTCCACAGTGTAAAGCAGAGTTTTTGGAGGAAAATCTTATGCCATAATAACAGCCTGGAGGCCAGCAAATACCTGAGGCTGCTATAATAATGAGCTGGCTCAACACTGCCATGAAAAAATGACACATAGCCTGCCATAGTAACACATAAATGCACACCTTGTTGCCGGCTGAACATTTTGAGGTATTTTGTTTTGGAGGAATTTAGATCTGGTGGTGAAATCAAGCAGCTGAATCCATGATTCTCCATGGTATTACTACATTTCCTCTTTTTCAGGAAAAACTGGGTGCTCTGAACATCCAGCTGAAAACAGCCTCCTCCACACAGCTAAGTAAACTGCTATTGTCAGGAATGTGGGCACTCTCCATTTTATGCCAGGCTGTGTGCACGCTCCCTGCTGAAGCATTTCCTTTAGCAAAACAAATAAGCACAACAACAAATACTATGACAGTCGGTTGATTGAGAGACTGAAATGCTGCTTTGCCATCATGCAGTGGATCTTCCACATGAAAAACACTGTGTCTGGAAAAATGTTTTCCCACATCTAAAGTGAGAACCATATTTTCCTCATGATCCAGACCTGACATGCGTTGCTTCTTAAATCTCAAACAAAGAAGTTATTATAGTAATTTAGTATGTCTAGATGTTTAAATCTGCTCTTATTCTCTCTTGCTTGACATGAATTGAGAATCCTATTGATTTTTCCTGGTAGAAGCATAGTCTCTCTGAAGAAAGAAGCTAATCACAGACTCTGATGATACTTCTAATACTTCACAGAAGAAGAGCATCTCAAACAGAGCTGGGTGTCTTGGAAGAGAACAGAGATTTCAGGACAGAAGTCATTGCCACATGGTTTCTGCCACTCACTTTGAATTCACAGTGAATGTGTCACAAAACAGAGGGACATTTTTGCTCTATAAAAAGTAATGTGCATGGGAATGGTACATTCTCCTAGTTTGAGAACATGCACAAGGAAAAGTACAGTTTTCTTTTTTTTCCCTTTCAATAAACATCAGTGGTCACTTGGTCTCCTGTTTAAAAAATACAGCACATTCCTTATTCACAGCTACCTTGACTGCTAGCCATTGTGTTTCCTATGTCAGAAGAGCTGAGATCATTAATACCACCAGTGATGATGTCTGCAGAAGCTACTTTTTTTGTGCCAAATCACAGTACTGGTGTGGATGAACTATGGAAATGATCTACAAATCATTGAATTTCCTCAATCCTTCACTGTCATTCTTTGTCTTCTTCCTGATGAAAGAAGATATAACCCTGCTAAGGTATCTTGTTTGAGGAAGAGCATATACAATTGAGAACAATTTTGCAAATAATCATTGAAGAGGAGAACAAGGATAGAACTGGGAAGAAGAGAGAAAAATGGAAAAACGAACTAGAAATCTGAGAGAAGTGAGAGAAAATGGTAGATCTGAAAACATAAGGCAAGTGGAACAGAATTTTCTTCAAATTACAACACATCTTTATTGTCTTCAACTGAAAGCCCACCATATCAAATACTGTTGAAGTAAAAGGACTTGATAAGGCCTTACTGTGTTTTAAGTGTTGGAAACTGATTTTGCCATCAGCATGTATACCAATACATTTGCTTTGTTTGCATTTTACTGACCTTTATCCATAGGAAACAGCAACAACAAAAAAAACCAACTCACAGAGAACAGAGACAAAACCATCGATTTATAGATAGTCCAAAAAAAAAAAGCCACCTAGCTCATTCTCTTACGCAGCACAGGAGTTATTTATTTTAATGTGAGTATTGATGTGACTGCCATTGAAAAGCAGGTTTGAAGGCTGATATTTAACTCTTCTCCCAGGAGTGCCTGAAAGAAGCAATTCAGATCTCAGAACTAGAGAAGAGGCTGAATCCCAGGGGGTTTTCTCCCAGCAGCCTTCGTGTATGTGCTCTGCTGGAATCTGTGGGTATGATGCTTCAGATGATCCCTGGTCTCCTGAAAAAAGCTGCTGCATCCTGGCGAGGTAAAAAATAGTATCAACAACAAAGGATGAACTATTCTTTCATTTGCTGGTGCAAGAAATCAGTGTTGCAGCCAGCAGTCTTCTACGACACAGAGTGTGCAAGGGGAGATTTGCTGATTTAATTATTCCTGACCTCTGTCCTCCAGCTTGAAAAAAAATGAGTAAATTTAGAAATAACTGACAAGACTTCTGCTACTCTGAGGGTCTGCAAAGAGTCTGCCTGGCGGAGTGAAACTTTCTTGCTACCAGTGCCCATCTGGCTTAAGGAGGGTCTGCAAAAAGGACAGGACAAGATAGGATGAAAACTCAGTTGAAGCAGATGGTAATATTGATTTATTTACGTTTCTTTTGCTTTCATTAGCATGTTTCTTCTTCATTTGCATTTCAGTTAGCACATCAGCTGTGGTATCCAGAAGGAAATACAGCGATGCTCCAAGATACTGGCACAACACCAGATCTGATGCACGGACTTCGCACAGTGCTTCTGAAATATGTACTGAAAAGAAGTGGCCAACAAATGGTGTTTTTTTCTGAACACAGCATTCTCACTTTGGACATTCAACAGTACTCGGCAGACAATGGAGCTGTGATCTCTCTGGGAACCATAGTTCTTACACAGATTCAGTTGAAAGATTTCTCTTAGTATCTGAACATATGGTTTGCTTGAAATTTCCTTACACATTTCCTGTAGAATAAAACCAACAATTGCAATAGTCAAATATTTTTACAAGCTTTCCATAGATATGAAATTATTCTTTTGTTAATTCTCCAATGCATTCACCTCTGATACAGATGTGATTTTTTAAAAGGGAATATAAAATATATCATCTGATGCTTTGAGTGTTTCAAGATCTCATTGGCCAAAATCTTACAAATTTTACCTGACAGAATGTACAGATTTGCTTCTGAGGATGTGGCCACATGTCTTTAGTTTGGGGTTCAAATTACTACCCAAGATCTAATTCACAAATAATTTTTATTTTTGTTTATAGATGGATATACTGTTAATTATGTTTGTCAGCTGAACTTGTGGCTCTTATACAGTTTTAAAAACTTCAAAGTGCATTAAAAATAAAATTGACTCACTCTGTTCTGTATTTGCCAATAGCAACTGCTTGTTTACTGGGGAGCTAACAACAAAATGCAAGTGATGATGGAATGATATAGATAATAATGAACAACCATGACACAAAAATCACAGTACTGCCCAGGTGTCAGTCAGTACACAATGAATAATCTGACATTCAGGCACTGAGTCTCCTGTAGTTCTTTTTCATTTCCTGATACAAACATAGAAGTTCACAGGAAACCGTATTCCAACAGATTAGTCTTATGCTCTTCCCATTAATTTCAAAATTACTTGAATGTAAGCAAAATTTATCTGAAATTTTTGTAAAATAAAGGAAGAAATATAACAAGCCAAGGAAGTTTCTAGGGTATTTACTTTACTTCAACAATTTGAGGGGTTGGTTTTTTGCAGTATGAAGCAAATCTCCAGGTTTGTATCATGCGTTTGTGTAAGATATCTATGAAAGTGGGAGAGTTTGCTGGCTTCACAGAAAGCTATTAAGCCCAGTGGAAGTGGCTCACAGTCTGCCAGGGATTCATGGTGATAAACAGGACTGCATTTAATAGTAAAACTCTGTTACTTCCCAAAGTTCAGTCAAAATGATCTCTTGACAGGAATTGTTCTTCAGACAATGGGAAACTGTGTTGATGTAACCAGTACAGAAACACATTGCCCTCTTTCTGGTAATCATCACATGCTTTGGTTTCTTAACTTGGAAATGAACAAGCCTTGAGGAATTTGAGGTCTTACACATCTCCCATATTGTTTTGTGTTCTTGTTTTAAATTTGCAAATACTTTAAAATGTGTGGAGTAAAATTCCACACTGGTAAAGAAGAATGAATAGAAAATTAGAAAATTTCTTTTTTCTTCTTCTTCTTTTTTGAAGAATGATTCCAGTGAGACTTAGTGATACTGTGGGCAAGTCTTAGATATGTGAGATCATCCATGTATTTGTAGAATTACAGGACTCTTAAATCCAATTCAGTGATCCAAGAGCATGAGACTGATGGTGTCGTAAGAAGTATGCTGCAACCTTCCTTTTTCCAGGAATATGCCTGGATGTGATTTAGGATATGCCTCTCAATATCTTCACTGAGAAAAACCAAGACACAACTAAACACAACAACTCAATTTGAAGTGTGAGCTTTCCCCTTCACAATAATTTTCTGAATCTATTTGTTGTAAGGCTGTGGTCAGTTTGCAGTTCACCAACTAAACGCAGTGAAACTTCTCTAAACACTAGAAAATATCATGGAAAGTCTTGATTGAAATGTTAAGATGGCAATGTCTGTATTTCCATCATTAGTAAATTGCAAGGTTAAAAGTCTCAACTTGCTAACATTGAGGACATGCTGCAAGGGTAGTCTTGGGGGCTTTGATGTCAAAGCTGGACAGGGATGAATGAACTGCTATGGAAGAGTATGAGCAGATTGATCTTGTTTTCATTCAGAGTATGAGCAGATTGATCTTGTTTTCATAGCTGAGATTGCAAGAGGACTAGCTAATTCTTTAATGAAAATCAGATGCAAGTTTACAAATCTGCAACACACTCTGAATATATTTACAACCACAGATATTGATCTCTGAGGTGCTTGTCTGCATCTGTATGTATAAGATACTGGCATCTTTACATGACTTTTCAGTAGGCTGAAGATGTAAATCTTATTGTCATGTATGTTTACATATCCTGTATACCTTGGGTCCCAAAAAAGACCAGGACCTAGCATTCTTACTGTGTGACACCTTATCTTCTGGACTTGTGTTAACAAATGTTTCAGTTCTGGAATGAAGTAGTAGTTTATTTCCAGCCATCATCGTCTGTTTCATAGTTCAAATTAACCTGAGGGATGTCACCTTGAAGAGAAGGCTGAAAAGTCTCTTGGGCATGCTGACAGTACACTGAATTTTGTAGCACAAATTACAAACTATTTTAGTGCCAGTTTATATTTGGTATATACAGCTTTGTGTATTGATTGTAGATTGTTCCCAGAGACTGCCAAAGACATTTTCTGGTAATCCATGAAATGAATGCTTAAGTACATGTATGAGCAAAACTATTGTCATTGATAGATTTTATTTTTTATATTTTTTTAAATGGATGTGGTATTATTGTTCATTTACTCTAAAAATATATCTTTAAATGTATTTTTGCAATGATAACAGATTGGTAATAGCTGTGATTCAATTTAAGAACTCTCCTCCTCAGTGTTCCATCCTTGTTACATTTCTCAAAAACTATTAGCAGAGAATGTATATAAATATAATTCAACAAAGAAGTATACCAAGACATGCAATATGGCTGTATTAATTGCCTAGTAAATTCATCCACCTTCCCAATAGAGGGTTGACTTTATATTGAATGCATAGAACTTAACTTTGTTAAGTAAAGGTCAGATTTATGCTTGAATAAAAGGGTTTTCAGATTCTAGTGGGAATTGTGTGCATTTATGTTATTGTCTGTTTTGTTTCCATTACTCATTTTATCTTTGAATTCCTCTGTGACATTTGAACAAGTTACTTCATATATATGTGTCTCACTTTTCACAATGTAAACTGGGGACTACACAGAAAATTAACCCACAAAGGGTTCAGGACCCAGCTTAATTAAAGGTTGCAAAGGCAATTTTGTTCCTCAGAGTAGAGGCAGCTTTTTATCACAAACTATTATTGTGGTTAAAATAATTTACTGTAGTTACTTGGGTCCATTTTCTTCCTCTTGTTTTATACCAGTGTAAATCGTATAACCTCCATAAGAATTTTCTTCATTTAAGACAAGGATGTTGGCAGCGTATCTGGTGCCTAGTGTCTCAGACAAGCTGTCACTCAGCCCTTCTCAGCTTTTGAGAGGTATTATGAGTCCCCCGTACTAATTTTACTTCAGCTCAGTTAGCCCAAGCTCGTTGTGTCTATTTAGAAAGGGCCGAAAGTAGTCTTGATAGCAATCAAAAAATATGGGCATCTTGATGAGCACTTATGGGAAACACAAGACTTGTAACTGGGAAACACGAGATATTTCACTGTGCTGGAATGTGAATAAGGGAAGAAAAAGAGACACTGTGTTTTAACTCCCTTCTGGGGCTAAACATGTCCCCTCAGTAAAGGATATCAAAGGCAGCTGAAGGATATCTTATTAGAGCTAAATTACCGGGGAAGGTGGGCAGGAATGACCAGAGAAAACAGTGGGTTTAGATCCCTGCAGAATAACAAACTCCTGATTTCCTGTGTTGCCCTTTCTCTTGGGGATATTTTGGTAACTGGCCAGTCTCAGCCTGGTGGTGGATGAGAGGCAACTGGCCAAATGAATAGCCCTGATGATATAAATAATGATTGAAAGGTTAAAAAAGCCCCATGTGACTAGCTGGAATCATAGGAGCACGAGTAGACTAGGTATGCCAATAAACACATGGCAGCACATTTACTGCAGTAATTAGATATATACACAGTGTTTAGGCATTTACCTTATTTACTACTTCAGAGTGCTTATCCCTCATTGCTGTGATATTCTTTCATCAGTCTAAGTTAAAAAAAAAAAAAAAAAAAAAAAAGTTATTTACTTGAACTGGGTGAAATAAAATAAAACCAAATCCCAGACTAGGAAGTTTTTCTCCAGATTCCTTCCACGTTCCTTGGCATCTTTGATGTGTGACCCTTGCCACCCACTACCCTCTCTTTCAGTCGGCCCTCCCTGTAATAGCCTCCAAATGAAACGATCATCCCCAGGACCAAAGAGGAGGCTGTGGTTTCCATAGATGACTGCCCGCTGCAGGCACTGCTTACTTGTGGTGTTTATTTCAGTCCCTCCTAGCTACAGTGCCTGGAGCTGGAAGGGTCAGTCCACAGTTTGAATTGGCATATTTTTAAGGTCTTTTCTATTATGAAATATTTATGAGAGGAAACAAGGTTGGACATTCCTGCAACCAGTCCAGTGTAAGAACGCTATGTGCCTTCCTCCCTGAACATGAAAATGCAGTCAGTTATTTAATGGAAGACTCACATACCTTGTTCCTTTACATTTCAAGTGAGCTGTCAGAGGAATGTAAACATTTATTTGGAGCGAGCCTTCAGGTAAAGGATTACCATATGCCGCACAAGGAAATTCCAGCATGCCCACCAAAATTTATGCTGTGGAGAGAGCTATGAATAGAAAGTTTGTACACTGTTATGAATATGGATAAAATACATCACTCATGGCTGGGCTGTGGCACGCAAAATTGAAAAACACATATTTTGGATCACTCAATATTTTCAAAAATACATTTAAAAGAAAATAAACACGGGATCTTGTGTGTTCATTTACTGCTTGAGGTACCTTCAGGGAAGAGAGACATCAACAATTTTTCTTCCAGACCACTCACTTCTCTTGATAACAGGAGGTTCTTTGGGAGAAAGACATCATGCTAATTCCTGGGATCTCTTTGTTTCCTTAGCCAGTACCCATTTATTGGGAGTTTACTTGGTATTCAGAAGCAGCAAAAACAAATGCATCCAGGTTCAGTTTTAAAGGTCAGAATTCCTCATTCTTGGCCACCTCACAAGGTGACATTTTCATAAGTGTTACATGACCGTTGTTCACCTCGCAAATAAATGTAGTTAACATTTTTATTACTATTATTCTATAGTTTGCCAGGCATCACTGATGTTTTCAGTATGTTCAGCATCAGTTTCTTTTGAAGAGAAAGATCTTCTTCCGCATGTGTTAAAAAGAGATGTTAAAACTTGTGTTTGCGAGAACAGCCTTCATGCAAACCAATGTCTTCTAAACCCCTCAGCAACATTGCACTGCACTATGCAATGGTCATATCAGTGCATCAGAGCTTGCTAGGAGGCCACACAAAATTTCTGCATTCCAAATCCCTATGTCAGCCCCCTCTAAATGTGTTTACTGTAGTGCCTCACCAGCTTTTTTAAGTGAGAGGGACTCACAAGGGTGATGTGACCTCACTCCAAGAAGTGTGTGAGAGTGAAAAAACTTAGTGTGGCATCAGGCCCAAACTGTCCAGATTATTTAGATCTAGAAAAAGGGAGAAGCTTGATGTGGGATAACAAAGTGCCTTGATTATCTTTCAGTTACCACAAAATTGGTTTATTTTTAACTGGAAATCGCACCTCACAATGGAAAGAGAGTAATGAGTAAAATGTTATTAATTTAAGGTCTTAAGATTCCTGCAGCCTAAAGATTAACAGCCCAAACTTAGCTGGAGGATAGCTATGGCACCCATTTGCAAGCTGATTATCAATGAGCTCTCCAAGAGCACACACACACACACACACATACTCTGTCACTTGTCCTTGTTATCTGCCAGCACAGTCCCCAGCACCCATTGCAGAGGTACTAAAAATTATGTCCCTCATGGAAAAATCTGAGTGCAAATTTGTACCTGAAGTTATTGTCACTGAGAAACAGCAAGGATGTATGTTTTGTGATGAAACAACTACGTACATGTAAAGAGGTATTACTTTGTTGTAGCAGAGACCTATAACCACCGAGTGGAAGCTTTACTGTAATGTAGGTGAGTTGCCAGTTGAGGCTGAAGGAAAAAATTGATCTCAGTATTTTTCCTTCAGTCATGTCTTTTAGAATAGAGGTGGTGATATAAATTCCAAAGCTACATCTAAGAGCATTTTCCAAATGTTTTTTGAAATTTATTATGTTTGGCACCATGACCACTGCCCTGGATAGCTTGTTCTAGTGCCCATTTTGGCGACGAAACAATTATTGAGAGCAAATATTTGGGAAATAGAGGGTGAAGACACAGCCATTAGGATTTTAACATTAAATGAGCATCAGATGCCTTAGTTGTTAATTCTTATTCTGATGTAGCAGCTGTATCTCTGATCTCACTGTAAATAAAATAAAATAAAAAAACAGTCTACCAACACTGGGATTAAAAAATTCTGATGCTTGTGTGACGGTTTTTCACTCAAGGAAGCAAAGAATAATATTTAAATGAAATATGGTATCATAACGAGATTGTGACTTCAGACCATTCAGGGTCATGATGTTATGAACTTAATACAGCAAAAGCTCAAGGTACTTTCGCCAGTTTCTATCCCCCCTTAGACAAGAAGCTGACAATGATGGTGAGACAGAGAGAAAACAAAATTCGGTGTGCTCACTCCAAGATTTCCAAGAATTTTAACATCTGATGAATTTTTAAACATGAGGCCCTACCTGAAATATCTCAATCTAGCAAACAGAATACCCAGTTTGATCCAGAAGTTACATTGCAGTAGACAGTGATAAATGGCATCAGAGTCCAGCACCCATCTTTGAAAGCTGAGTACAGGAACAGGGAACAAAAAACTTTCTATCCTTGTACCTACTTGCACAAACACTGTAGTAGGTCTGATCCTCCACACTCTTGCTTCATGCCTCTGTGGATGTAAATCACATGAAAGGGCTGCTTGGAAGCACTGCCCTGAGGAAAGTTGCAGGGTGCCCTCAATTCCTCCTGGGTGGTGGGCTTCTGGGTGAGGCACAGCCCTTCTAATTATGTCTCAGTATCCTCAGGGCCGAAACAAATTTAAATACTACGATTTGGATAGAAAACATACTAATATCTCAGAGAACCAGCAAACTCACTCTGGGGCATGAGGGCTGTAATTTGATAGGAGACTCATTTCTTGTGACAACTCATAACACCCATGTCCCACTGCTGGTCATCTGCTCAGTAAGAGAGGAACAGAAGAGACCATCCCCAAAGGCTCCTGGCCAGAAGACTCAGTGGTGACCAGCACTTCTGAACATGAATTTGGATACAGATTTTTTGTGAAAACTCTTTCTAGAAGAAATGTGTGTCATACAATAATTTATTGCTGAGCCTAAATCCCAGCTATTGCAATTACTTCATCTGCTTGAAGGTGTGCTAGGTATATTCACCGCTTCATGCACACTGTTAATTTTTGCAGAAAACCCTGTTATCCTTGAAGTAGAATAAGAATAGCTACACCCGAGTTTGCCTATAATTGCCAATCTCATAGTTAGTGGCTGTGTTTCTCACTTGGGCCAAGTTCCCAATGCATAATCAATGACACACAGAGACAGGCAGGGATAAGAAACAATCTTGTTTTTAAAGGTAATTGATGGTTGGTACACATAATTTGCTGCAGGCTGCTTACAGAAATAATATACATGCACATGTGTGTTGATTCCACTCCAACAGTATACCTGTATGTACAATTTATCTTGAAAACTAAAGCTCTCAGGGAGAAGTTTTCATCGGTGTCTTCACCTGTGGCCTCAGAACAACTTCAGCTCTTTTCAGATCCATTAGAGCAATTACTGTAACAAGCAAAGTTTTTCATTAGCCACAACAAATAATTGGCCATCATGGAAGCAGACTTATCTCCATGGGGGGGTGCAGATGAAGGTATGTGGCTGGGTTAGGGTTTTTGAGACAGACAGCAGAGGTCTTACAGGTGTTAAAAAAACTCTGGTAATGTACTGTACAGGGACCTGTTGGAGAGGGTCTAGAGGAGGGCCACGAAGATGATAAGAAGGCTAGAGAACGTCCCTTACAGACAGGCTGAGGGAGCTGGGCTTGTTCAGCCTGGAGAACAGAAGGCTGCGGGGTGACCTCATTGCAGCCTTTCAGTACCTAAAGGGAGCCTATAAACAGGAGGGGAATCAACTCTTTGAAAGGGTAGGTAATAACAGGGCAAGGGGAAATGGTTTAAAGTTGAGGAAGGGAAGATTTAGGTTGGATATCAGGGAGAAGTTCTTTACTATGAGTGGTGAGGTGCTGGAACAGGCTGCCCAGAGAGGTTGTGGATGCCCCATCCTTGGAGGTGATCAAGCCCAAATTGGATGGGGCCCTGGGCAGCCTGGTCTAGTATTAAATAGGGAGGTTGGTGGCTCTGCCTGTGGAAGGGGGATCCTTCAGCAACCTGAGCCATTCTATGACTATGATTCTATGATACCTAAAGCTCACAATGCAACATTTTATGCATGTAATACTCCCTTAGGATATATATTTTTAAAATATAAAATCTCAGGAATTTTAAATCAATTTTTTGATTTTGTGTTAGGGATGGGGCTTAATCATTTGTCATTTCTTAATGTTTAAAATATAATATTTACTGTTATTTTATGGATTTCTTTAAAGCCCCTTTGTTGACAGTTTTCAATTGCAAATTCCGGGTATGCTTGTGAATTGCCTAGTGTTGTTTCTTCTAGACTGCATAAATATAACAGTTTTTTCAAACTGGAAAAAAAAAAAAAAGCTCAACAACAACTTGCAGAATAAACATATGTGCAAAATTTAGTACATGAAAATGACAAATGTTTCCTAGCTTGGGAAAACAAATGCCAGTTAAGAAACACTGTAAATCTACATAATTTAACAATCTTGAAGAGAAGAGGAATCATTGATTAGGACATCTGCTTGTCTTATTTTTCTTACTTAATAATTTTATTTTTTACTTAAACCAGGAGATTTACTTGTTTTCTTGTTCTTGTTGACTACTTGTAATTTTACCCCTAATTATGAGTAACAAATGTTAAGACAGGTGAGTTTAGTATTATTGCATCATTCAGAAAATGAGCAGAGAGAGAAAGGTATCTTGAAGTAGCTAATATTTAAGATAACAAAACTTGTTTCTCTTATGGAATTACACTGGTTCTTGTGGTACTTCCAGCCCAGTTTTCTAAATGCATCAAATTCAAATGTAGAGATAGAATGACTATCCAGATTTTACTTTTTTTTTCTTTCACAGTATTTGACCTCTTCAAATCTTCATGTAATTATGAATATATATGTTAATTATTGCTGTATAAATGAGACATTTGAAGACATAGCTCTTTCAGTAGTGAATTGAATGCTTTGCATTAATTAATTAATGAGTAATGAGACTACAGCTGCCATGCATTTGTAAAAAACTTGAATCCTTTCCAAATAATGTTTATATTATAAATATGACATCTATATATACAACTACCTGTAGCAGAACTATGTCATCTACATTTCAGGGATGTGAGTGTGATCAAATTAAATATAATTTGACTACTGATCAAATTTTTGTTTTGTTTTTGGAACATTTTTCTTACTTTTGCTGATAATAGCAGCGTTATAGATTTCAGGGAACTATGTTTGAAATATAAAATTGTATGTGAGTGCCAGTAACTTTATAACTAATTTACATACACAAAAGTATGTTAAATAAATAAGACAGTCAAGAAGTACAGTAAAGATTTGGGTTGTATATGTTTTTGCACTGATGGTGCAGATGTTTGAAGGTGAAATTTCTGTGACAGGCCTATCTTGTGTACCTGACATGCTGTTAACAGAAAAGCAGCCATTCCTTGTTGTTTGCAGTTGCTGATGGATGGTATTCATCCTCAGGCAAGGAATAAATTGGTTCTTTGGCTTGTCAGGACAGCATTTTGCTCCTCACTGAACCTGTGTCCTTCAAGCTAAACTTTCCATGTACATTTGCATCCTCCAAACAACAGTGTCCTTTCTGGGAAGACTGTTAGCTAAGAAAGTCTCACAAAGGTAAGTTTACTGCTTCTAGAGTAGAATAACTCTGTTGGTAGTGACCTACAAAGATCATAAAGTCCAACTGTTTGACACTTGAGGGCTCCCCAAAAGCTAAAGCATGTTACTAAGGGCATTATCCAAATGCCTCTTGAGCACTGACAGATAAAGGGCTCAACAACTTCTTTAGGAAAGTCATTTCAGTGTTCGACCGCCCTCAAAGTAAAGAAATGTTTCCAAATGTTCAATCTGATACCCCCCTGGTACAAATTTTTGCTCTTTCCCATGTTCTGTATCACTGGTTACCAGGAGGGAGCAGAGTTTGGCAGCTCTCTCTACTTCCCCTCTTCAGGAAGCTGCAGAGATCAACAAAGTTATCTCTGAGTCTCTTCTTGTCTGGACTGTACAGTCCAAATGCTCTCAGCCTCTTCTCACAGCCTTTCAACCACCAGCTTTGTTGCCCTCCTCTGGACACCAGCAAGCACCTTAACATCCTTTTTGTAATGCAGAGACCAGTACTGCACACAACATTCAAGGTAAGGCTGCACCAATGCTAAATACAGCAGGAAAATCACCTCTTTTGATCTTTTGGCTGTGTTTAACCCAGTCCAGAATACTGTTTGCCTCATGGCTACCAGGGCACACTGCTGGCTCAGCTTCCACCTCCTGTACATTTCCCTCTTCTCCCTCAGTTTAAGCTGCAGGTCCTTGTACAGCCATGACAATCATCTGCCTCCCCTGCTTGACTTCTTCTGCTGGAGGATGGAGAGACATTGCAGTCTCAGAAGGGTGTCCTTAAAGAGCTGCCAGCTCTGTACCCATGCTTTTAAGGACAGTTTCCCAGGGGATCCCACTCAGCAACTCCTTGAGCAGCTGGATTTTTGCTCTCCTAAAGCACAAGGTCCTAGCTTTTCGCCAAACCCTCATTCTTCA
Organism: Lagopus leucura; assembly: GCF_019238085.1. Taxonomy (NCBI): domain Eukaryota; kingdom Metazoa; phylum Chordata; class Aves; order Galliformes; family Phasianidae; genus Lagopus; species Lagopus leucura. Next base: position 46,988,886 of record NW_024962252.1, on the reverse strand, counting down.
AGATCACATATTCCAGCAAGGAACGGTCACTACATCGCAGGCTGCCCCTGATCTTAACCTCTCTAATGCTCTCCTCTGCATTAGCGAGCACCAGATCCAGTAAGACTTCACCTCGTGTTGGTCCATCTATTACCTCGACCAATAGGTTTTCCTTGACAGACTCCAGGAATCTCCTGGATTGTCTGCCACCCGCCATGCCACTATCCCAGCAGATATCTGGGTGGTTGAAATCTCCCATCAGGACAAGAGACTGCGAGCATGATGCCTCCTGCAGCTGAAGCAAGAAGGCCTCCTCAACAGCCTCCTCCTGATCAGGTGGCCTGTAGCAGACCCCAACCACTACATGCCCTTTACTGGACTGATCCTTGATTTTTACCCACAAGCTCTTGACCTGATCATGGCTGTTCCTCAGACACAGCTCTTCGCAACCTATTCACTTCCTAGCATAGAGGGTAATTCTTCCACCCCTTCTACAATTTCTATCTCTTCTAAAAAGCCTGTTGTTCTCAATCAGGGTATTCCAATCATAGGATTTATCCCACCATGTTTCTGTGATAGCAATTAGGTCATATTTCCCGATTGCACCATGGCTTCTAGTTCCTGCTGTTTATTTCCCTTGCTGTATGCATTGGTATAGAGGCACTTCAGTTTAGCTATTGGCCTTGTTGACTTCTCAGAAGAGCCCTCTCTAGTACCTCCAGGATACCTCTGGGGTTTTCCTTTACCTCCTCCCAAGGTAACAGTGTTCCCACACACTTCTCTGTTACCCAGTACACCCCCTTCCCTGATCATATCTAGTTTAAAGCCCTGCTAACCAGCCCAGGCAGCTTGCTCCCAAGAATATCTGTGGCCCTTCTAGTCATTCAGCTCCTGTCCACCATCAGCATTCCCCCTTTCTCAAGGCTGTGTCCCAAGCCATAGTACCCAAAGCCCTGAGTGTGACATCATTCACAAAGCTGTTCATTCGGAGTGTCCACCCTCCTCCTTCAGTCAGGATCCCTGTCACCAACTGAGAGGGCAGAGGAGAACACAGCTTGCGTCCCTCATCCCTTCAGCAGTTTTCCCAGAGCCCTGAAGTCCCTTTTGATCACCCAAGAACTTCTTTTGCCTACCTTTCTACCTTTCCCTTTTGTTTATAATCAGACATTTAGAAATAAAGAAAGAAATTAATACACTGATCTTCATATATCTGTATCACTTCAGAGGAAGGAACCAGTGACTTGAACTCCAGTTTCTCCTTTACCATAAAGGGAATTCAGTGTTGCTGGTCTAAAATGAAGGTTTTGTGAAGGCATGAAAACATACTTAAAACAACTTGACATCATACCAGAAGTTTAATGCAATTTGTTCCTTCCCAGAATAAGAAATTAGTTGTTCATTGGATGTCTTGTAGTCATCTCTGATGTTGCTTTTTTCCTCAAGTATACTATAACAGTTAATTCCATGATTTTAAAACTCCTAATATATTGGAATATCTGATAGGCCAGAAAACAGCCCGTAGATTAAAAAATAGCTTGATAAAGTCATGTTAAAAAACAGATTAATCTTTAGGCAAGTTCGCATAGTTTGTAGCTTATTCTATCATACAAAAATAAATGTTGCTATACAGCTAAGAACTTTTGTTTCCCCTTTATTACCGAAGTTTCACAGCAATCTTGTTGAAAAGATACTTTTTGGTGCAAAAATGCATATTGACTTGGGATGGTGAATTACAGGAAACAAATACTAGTTTTTTCAACTTTTCTTTCTATTTGTGATAACACATTTTAAGCTGAGACCTGGTTCATCTCACAGGTTTCTCTTACTTACTGATGGGGATTATGTTAGAAGAACAGTTACCACATAGTAAATGAAGGCAAATGAGCTTATCTGGAACATGGTTTCTTGTTGGCCTGGGTCATCTTTTAGCGCTGCCTTCTTTCATGGCCCATAAATGTAACCACTGACAACCATGCTCTTACCCAAGGTGACAAAGCTGGGTGCTGGAAGCCGAAGCTCTAAAACAGCCATAGGTGTCACCATTAGTTTAGGTTATAGAGAAATAAACTTCTACTGCATTTGCATAAATTTGTGAATTTGTTAATTAGCAATGAAATTATGTACTCTTTATGGTCAAATTCCACGTTCCACCTTTCTGTAAAACCCATTCTTCATCTCTGCATGAATTTTCTCCATGGTAGATCCGCTTTAACAAGGATCAGACTGAAAGGCCATCAGCAAAGCAATGAATAGGGATAAGCAATGTGGAAAAGTATTTTTGCTGTAGTTATGGACTTTCTTCTGTGGTGGTGTCTTGTACTCCATTAGTCTGTTGCTCCCAAATTCCTGCACTACTATTCAGAGGAGTGTTGTGGCACAACAAAATTGATTTTTGCACAGAATAATGCCTTAGCTTAAGTTTTCCACAGGACTGGATTTCGTATAGTTTAGTCCAAGATAAATTACAAGCTTGTTCATACTTTCTACACATTTGCAAAGCATGTTTGCAAGTACATTCCTACAGCATTTATAAATAATGAAGTTCTGTGCATGATAGAAAATTTCCAGAGGAAGTGTCAGGATTATTATTGAAAAAGTCTTGGAAAGGATTAAGAATAAATTAATTCGTTCAGATTTACAAATATTTGGTGGAGGCATAGGGAGTATGCTAGGTATGTCTAGTATTGCAAATAGAGTGTTTTCAGTGTATTATTTTTGCCACTTCGTGGTGAGAGGCTACATTAAAATGATTTAGTAAAATTTAGTAACTTGCAGAATCTCAGTTAATGAGACCTCTGTTCATTATTGTTGGACCCAATTCAGTTTACTATATGATGTGCCTTGTATAATGGGACCATGATCTAATTATTTAAGTCACTGGGTATCAATTTCAGTTTGGCCTCATATCTTGGGTTTTTATTTAGTTTGTTTGTTTTCCCAGAAGATGGATCCTAAATTAGTAGATATTTGTTTAAACTCTTTGATATCCTAATCTCTATATCTGCAGCAGAATATCTGTGCTGTAACTAACAATATTTTAATGACTGTATCCTCTGCAATAGACCACCATCCTTATTTATAGTTTTGTACTTGCAAATGCAATTATTAATTAATCTTAACAGGGACTAGTTGTATTTACAGATTATGCAGAAAGCCTTACCAGCCTTTACCTTTCCCCCTTGAAGTTGTGCCACAACTTCAAAGAGAGAAGAAAACAGGATTTTATGCATTTGGATTAGCTAATACTGTAGCATTGGATTAGGACAGGAGGATATCAGAAAAATATGGAGGGAGCCTCTTTGTATGAATATGCATTAGACCACTGATCTCTTAGCTATTCATTTCTACATCTGTCAATGGTGCTACCTTTATATTTTCTATTTCTCTCCTTTTTGAAATAATGCATTCAGTAGGCTTCTGTTGCAAGATGTGGTCAGGATTGAAAACAGCCAACTGGATGCTAACCACTGTGCTCTACTTCAAAAGATGCCAAGATGGGGCTGTAAATTGTGAAAGTAGAAGGTCCTGCTGCTTAATGAAAACCCAAATCCTCCCAAATATTATTAATTCTGTAATATTTTCACAACACTGCTTAATTTATTACTAAAGGAAGGAATGTGATATTTTACTAGCATTTACTCAAAGCAGAATTTTTTTTTCTTATTGCAACAGCTGGAATATAGTAAGAAACAGCCTACTATCATGCTTTTCAACCTAGTGCCTAGTTGCACCAGAGAGAGTTTTTAAAGTACACCTACTTGTCTAACTTTGGTTCCCCTACTGTGCTACACTGCACAGGTTCAAGAGGAGATGGAGACTGGTTCACCCTTCATCAGTCTCACAAGCAGATTTCAAGCCCATATATGATATCAGTCAGTGTCTGTGTTTAAATTATATACAGTTTCTAAGAGGTACAATCAACCTCTCAGTTTTACCTAAACATAGAGCTACTTTGGGGTGCAATGCCTTTTCTGGGGAGTGGTGGAAGCTAATACAGTGTGTCAGGGTATTGTATAATACCGTACAGTATAGAAGTTCTGTCATACTCAAAAGCTTGAATATCCCATAGAAACTCTTCTACAGATTAAGCCCTGCTTTCTGAGTACATCAGGTATAACCGGAGCTGAGTATTGTCAATAGGTAAATGAATAAAATCAGCATTTCAGTAAAAGATCTGCTATAAATCAATTTCAATTAATCTGCAATGATTATGCCAAGCAGATGAAAATCTCTAAAGAAGATATGCAAAAACATTCTTTGGAACCTATTGAAAACATGCAGGAAGTGCAGGAATCTTATTTTCTTATTTTCTCATTTTATGCACCTCCCAAATTACCAAGCCATCTCTATAACTCTACAGCCAGTCAGTACCATATAAATCTGTACTGTGTCGATTTATGTGGCACTACGCTTGTATATGGCCCCAGGGCTATCCTGAAAAAGGAGTAGCCATCTGACAAAACAACATGAACGGCATGGGGTTTTTTCTTGTTTATTTGTTTGTTTGTTTGTTTTTCCAAAGAGAGATTATTTTAAAAACTTGGATTTTCTATTAGCTCTTGGTAGTATACCAGGAAATCATTAGCTGTTCCCAGCAATGATGAATATACATTCATTGAGTAAACAGGAACTCAAAAGTGATCCTTCCCTGAAAAAACAACAAGTGAAAGAACTCATATAAACCTAAGGCAAACCATATCAGTGATACAGACTACACATCAAAAACTCATGAATATCTTGTCAACACCAGAAAACCACATCAAGCATGTGTACAAAGCATGAGAGATGTCAGACAAGGGTCAGAGGTTTTTTTGAGCCGCGGTTATATGGTGTCAGTGTAGACATCCAGGGCTCACTAGTCAGATAGAGAAGTTTAATCATGCAAAGTGTGTACTTATAGATTCTTTAAGGCAGTGTTTCAAAACTTCCCTCACAATATTTATTTATACATAGCTTGCTCTGAAAGTAATGCTTCCTATTAACATTCTGAAAAGATTTTATTGGCTACATAAATACAAAATAAATATGTATTTCAGAGCACAAATACAACAGAAATAGTGATGATTGATTTTTAAACACATTTACTACTGTGATATACTGTGTAATTCAGGAAAGAACTTAAATGGCTTACCCGCCTGCAAGCTTATTATCTGTAAGATAATGTTATCTGTGCTTCACATTGTAAGTCAACAACATAAAGCCTATGAAACATTTAAGACTAGAGTTTAAAGGTCTTTAGTAGAGAACAGAAATGCATTAATGCAGCATTAAGAGCAATATTCTCAGGGAGCTGTATCTATCAGAAAAACTTTCTGTGTTTATGATACAAATACAGTTATCAAATCCTAGCCCTACTAGAATCTAACATGGTGGCTGCAGTCCTAACACAAGTTATCCAGCAGGATTTGTCTTGGGACTTCTGCCATGATTTTTAAAGTAAATCTTAATAATTTGTGCATTGAAGCCCTAGCTTTCGAATATTGGTTGTGCACTACAGTCCTCCTGTTTCCAAAGAATATGCAGAGGGCAAGGAGCAGTCTTTTCATCCTTCATTTGCACTGTGTTTTTCACAGAGTAAGAATGATTTAGGCAGGTAAATGTTCTTTCTATTTATTTAAATTTTATTTATATTTTTACTAATTAAAATAGTAAGTAATGTCTGCATTTTTTGTTTGTTCCTATACAGAAAGGACTGGATGACAAATCTGCCTTCTGTTCTGTGTACAGAACCCAAATGTAGTTCCACTATGCTTTATTATCGGTGAGAGAGAAGCCAGCTCTATTTGCTAAAATACAAAAAGTTTCCTCTAATGTGGAACTTTTCAGATTAGTTGGTGACCCGACAACATTTTTTCCATGAAAACATTAATGCACATTCTTAGGGATGGCTGGAAAACTGTTACTACATTAGTAGGCCTACATTTGCTATCCTCCTCTTTTTGTAAAGAGAAGGATACAGACAGAGGAGCATTATAAATGTCATGTCCCATCTAAGCATTTTTCTACTTCACGAAAACTTGATTGTTAATGTAGGGGAAAGTAATCATGTCAAAGAGTGGGCTAGGTAGGCTTAACCATGAGCTGAAACTCTCGGAAGCAGCTATGTCTGAATCAACCAGGTGTCAAGGCCTGGAGTCTGCTCACTGGACAAAATGAGACATTGTTGGGATGGAAGAAGCTTGATCCTGTGCCCCTTAGAACCTGAACAACAGTACTTTGACGTAATACAACTGGATCACATGGACATTTTGGCAGTTCTGAACAGGAAAAACTGGAAGCCAAGAAAGTAATGGAAGAGCAAGTTGCTTACTTTTGCAGTAGGCAAGTGAAGATTCAAGCCAGGGCAAGGGCAGCTGAAACAGCAAGAGAAGGTGTGGGCAAGGGAGAAAATTGTTTCTTCTCACTTGGCTTAAAATTCCATCTTGGTTTTAGCAACCACAGGGATTTACTGTCCTGTCAGTTGACGTGATGAAGCCCAGTAGGTGTCCTCTGGCGACCCACTTTGGGTCATGCCCCAACGCTTGTAAGCTCTTGGTCTAACAGATCTCTGAAATAGGAAGTTTATTCTGATGTGGTTCTTGCATGGTTTAGAAGATATTTTGAAGGAAGGTTTGATATAGGTCATGAAGCACTGATGTGGTTTGTCTGTGTTTTTCTGTCTGTTTTTGTTCAGGGAGGGACCAAGTTTGAGTTCTTTTACCATATGGCTAGTTCCTTGTTTCATAGATTTTTGCATGATCCCCTGCATTTTAGGAATGTCTAAAAGTCAATCTTGACAAAGTGTTGGAAGCGTCTGATCCTGAAGAGCTTCTGGAATATTCTTGCCCAAGACTGCATGCCACCAACAGCAACATTGGCTTACCACCAGCTAGATTTCAGAGAGCATTGTGTAACCAATTTTTCCTTGGGTTTTCAGAAACATCTAGGCATTTGACCTGTTTCATTATATTTGAAATTCCTATTGGTCAGTTTTTGGATACTACTGAAGATTCAGTGTGTGTAAGCTAGGGCGCTGCTCCATTAGCTTAGAGCAACCATATCTGGACAGCTGGATGCTGGGTGAACAGCAGTACCTGCCATCTCTGTTTGGAAGAGGTAGATACCCTCTGAAAGTAGACAGTGTACAAAGAAAAAGAAAGTACATTTGCTGTGTACTGAATTGGGGAAGGAATGAAAGGAGACTCTGTGGGCCATCTAAATATCTGCAAATACATTTGTCTCTTTCCAGGGATGGAATAAAGAGGACTGGACTAAGTTAAGATAGAGAATTGAACTTCCTGTTTCCTTCAGTCTAATATTCACTGATCTCTGCAGAAGAAACATTTTAAATGATTCCTTTCCATTTTTTTCTCTTAATTTTCCCTTCTCTATTTGCATTCTTGAGTGAAAAAGCACAGTCTATGCTAACTTAAATATTCACATTAATATAAGATACAGCACAAAACCCAATTCTGTTATACGGACAGAAAATCAATTCATCAGGTTCATCTAAGAGTTGTAGCCTTAAACTGAAGTGTTTCATAATGACAGAAATAGCAGATAAAAAATATATAATATAAAAGTTAGAAAATCTTGAAAATAAGCTTTTCTTGACTTTCTGGACAGCAGCTGCTGTCCTTATAGTAAGGCTGTGAAACTGGAAGAGAAAGTAGACTAATCTGTGGTGTAGAGTAGTATGTGGTGGCAGAGGATAGGGATGAAGTAACTGTAATAATTGCTATATTTTATTTCCTTATTGAATGACTCAAGAACCCATGACTCGGTATGTCTGTGATGAACCAAACAACATGTACTGACATTCCTGAAGTTATCTGTAGTTGCATATAGTGACCTGATGAAATTCTTGTCTTGTTTATTATTTCCACTTGTACCTGTGTATACAATCACTGCATGTTGCTTCATAAACAATTTGACCAACCTCTGACTAACATTGACTGTGGTGGATCTCATGTTGTTTGGCTGGTGGAAGAGTAAAATTATGGAGAGGAATAGTAAAAGATCAAAAAGTCATTCAGTTTTGTTCATGTCTCTCACTGGGGACTTTTCAGAAACAAGGAACAAGGTACCAAGAAGAAATATTAGCAACTTTTTTTTTCCAAGGTCTGCAAGTCTTAAAGTCACACTGGAATTTTGTTACAGCTTAGAGTATGTGGGAATGGAGGACTGAGAAGGATAACTGAGGAATTTTTTAGGTATGTGGATAAGAAACATCTTATAATTTGGCAGGGACAAAATATAGTTTAGTGTGGATGGTATAAATTTAAGACTAACATTGTCATTTCTCTGCTATGTATAAGGTTTATGCAGCACACAAAAAATGACTAAGTTTCTAAATATCAAAATAATCCATGAATATCACGGGCATTCTGGCATGTTTGTGCAGAAGGCTTTTGGCTCATCTATGGTGTCAGCAGTCTTAAATAACATGGAGCATTGCAGTACAAATGGAAAAGATTTAAATGAGAGCCTTGAGGTTTTGCAGGTAACTGCTGTAGTAAGCCACTAAAGGGACAATGGTTACTTCCTGAGCCACACTGATTTGTGCTAAGCAGTGCTCACCTGACCGGTAAATAGACAATAATATTCAGAAGCTATTTACCAGGGTGAAACATCAATACAGTATCTGACAGGAAAGAATGTGTTGGCAACTGCACTTGAACCATATTTCAAGAGCAAAACTGAGAGCAGCCATGCTTCCAAAGAATGACTGTTCAAGGACTTTTTTTTGAAAGTAGAGAAATATATTACAGATTATTTTGTGACAAATCCTCTTTTCTTATGCAAGATGATGATTAAAATTGATTTTATATATATATATATATATGTATATATATATATAATCCATTAAAAGACATGCTCATGAAAAACAGCCAAGCTGGGAAAAAAGTGTTTTTGATTTTGTTAACCACTACTTCAAAGCATTCTTGTCCTGTAATTGCTACTATAAGTAATAGTACAAGGTCTTTATTTCAGTGAATACTTTCGAGAGAAGTAGGAAACTACATTTAACAAAACATTTCCCTTTCTAACTCAGATGTTTTCTGCACAGTCTGGGAATCCTGTCAATGGGAAGATATATAGAAAGATAGTACTTTTGGTTCAAAAGGTACCTAAATGCAAACTGTCAAATAGAGGCAGAAAATACCTCTAATTTCTTCTTCTATTCTTAGATTTTTCCCCATTTATCTACACTGACCACTGTTAGAGGAGGACACTGGCTACATGGAACTTTGGTCTGACTCACTGTCTTACGTTCTTTCTTGGTTTTGAATCGTATAGGCGTGATGTAAGATGTCACTGTCTTTCTTTTCACGAAACCAAATACTAATAGTACTTCATCCTTTTCAACTTTTCAAACCTTGGAGAAATTCAAAACTATTCTCGCATCAAAGCCAAAATAATGTGGATAAAATGGTAAAGTGATAAATCCTAAACTGTAGAAGATGATAATACCTGACCACAGGAAAGTTCTTTTCTCCTGTATAACAGACCAAAACATGGGAGTATTATTGATTATCCAATAAGCCTGTGAAACAGGTGTTTTTCTCTCATCAGCATACAATGACCAAGGGGCATATATATTAATGTAGCCCTATTTATTGATTTTGGCTAAAACATAGGGAAGAGGCATATAGAAAATAATTTCATCTTTCTGTACTGACAGTTTCATCTTTATTGTCATACAGCTTTCATCTAGTTTATGAGGACTTTTAACCTATAAAGAAAAGGGTTCTGTAGCAGACTTTCATTCTTTAAAGAACACCCATCTAATGTTAGAGCAGACGCTTGGTGTAGATACTTTTGAAACTACAGACTGTTTCTGTTCTTATTCATACGCTTTCCTGTGCCAGCAGAAGGCAGAGGTCTGAGTCATGTGCACTGGTTCATTTGTTCAAAGCTCACCCAAGGAGAAGCATGAAAACTGAAATTGTCCTTCTCTGAAAAAAACTGCAGACATTTTCAGTAGGATTCCTTTGAATAGGAGGGAGAAATTCTAGTTGAAATCCAGATACAACCAACTGCGGTGAGTAGTTCTAGGATCTAGGAACTGCGGGGGGTAGTTCTAGAATCATGAAATTCCACTGTGTTAAAATGCGTAAACCTCAAAAGTTTAAATATGTGCATTTGCAGTAATTGCAAGTTCCCCGCCTGTAATATCTGACAACTTCAACAAAAAATATTTCCTGGACACAGTGGGAGGTCTCAGAAAGGGCTGAGAGTCTTGCAAGCTTGATGGAGGTAGACATGTTTTAATTCCAAAAAGAGATGTTAAATCCTATGAGATCAAAGAATGCTGAAGTGCAGATGCTAGCAAAGTACCTTAATCAGTACCAAAGCCAAGAGAAATATCAGGGAGTCTGTACCTTTTTAGGGAAAAATCTTTAGAATTTAGTGAATACTACCATAATGGTACAGGAACTTCCATAACTCTTAATTGAATCCTGGAAGGAAAATTTAAATATCTTGTAGAGATTGTATTATTTTCTGTTACAATCTGAAATGCTAGGACTCAGAGACGAGGAAGATTGGGCAAACTCTTAACGAGTAACAATGTTGCAAGAAACCCAACCCCTACAGACATAGTATTTGCGTGTATTGCTATATATTTGTATATACTCTATTGCTATATATTTCCTTCCATTTGTCTGGGCTGATCAAGGCAAACAATTTTGTACTTCTTCCAACAGCACTTAATGGGTAAATCAAATTTAGACTACTGAGAATATAATCAACTACATTTGAGGTACTACTCTGGCCAGGATTTGATTATGACTGATTATGTTGCACTCGTCAAGATCACTGCTAATCTTTGGCATGAGAAACTGATTAAAAGGGATTTTTTTTTTCTACGTCAACTTATTTTCTTTAAAATCTTCCCACAAACAATCTGTCATCATCACAAAATCTAATCATTGATGGAGGCTGGGCATAAGCAGAGAAGATACCAGAAGTTTTTCTAAGTACAATGACATTCATATAATTATATAAAATTTTAGAAACAATGTATTAGAAGGACAGGGCATGACCTGTCAAAATACCCATACACTCTTCGCATGTTTCTGCAAAAATAATCATATTCATATTTGCTCTAACATTCTCACAGATGCTGAGTATATTTCAAAGGAAAAAAAACAAGAGGAAATTTGGTAACTCATCTACTGCTGCCTGTTTTCTGAGTGGACTATCATAAGATGGAAGAAAATACGTCATGAGGCAACCATACTTTTCCCTGCCCCTGATTACCCTCCGAGCTATTTTATAGCTCACAAATAGGGCCCAGACAACCAGTCAAGGACACTTTTGCCAGCCAATATGACACTTACCTTACTTAGACTTAACCTTGGTAACTGAAAGCTCTTAAGTTATCTCAGTTAGGCTCTTGTACTACTTCTGCATAACAGAGAGGAGAGAATCAGTGGTCTGAACATTACAGTGGGAAAGGGAATGAGTGAAGACAGTGACATCTTGTTGCTGTCGGAACACAAGAGTTGTCTTGAGGGCTAAGGCATATGGGTAAGTACATCACTGGATAGGTCCTATTTTTCAGCAGACTCTTGCCACTAACAAGGAATAATTTTGAAGTAAAATTCCAAGTTAAATTTGTTGTCATTATCTCTGACTTTGGGGTTTTTGACCATCCCCACACGTTTTCTCCATCCCTTTTCTCTAAGCCACCAGCTAATAATCTGAATTAATTGATAATGCACCTGTCCCAGATTTGTTTGGGAGATTTCCTGATGCAGCATGTAGTAAGTCCAATGTTTCCTGTACTGCAACTTTTTTAATTAAAGCAAACCATCACAACCAAGCTACAGGGTTCATCTGAATACGAGTGTGAACATATGTATGTTCATTTCTAGTTTCACTTGTTAAGGATAGTCCATTTTAAAAGTTTCTCCAGCTCCAATATGACAGAGATGTCTAGAATTTCTACTGAATGCATAGAATTTCTATTCCCTGAAGAAAAATGCTGATGTGCTTTTTTTTTGCTTTTTTTTTTTTTTTTTTTGGTTGATATATCTATTACAGAAGAAAAAATACATAGAAAAAATTACACAAATACTTAAGCATAGAACATTTTTTTCTCTACAAAACATTCAAACTATTTTATTTGACTTAGCATGAACTCCATTTACCTTTGTCAAATACTTGACAATAATATATGTTCATTTTGGTTTTACTACTTTTGATCATATTCAATTCCGAGGCACTTACAAATTAATTGTACATGATGTACTGGTACTAAGAAATTACACAAGCTGTTTAGTGTCTTGTTAAAATAAACAGTGTTAATTAGATGCAGATGATAACAGCAATTCCTCTAAAGCCAAACTAATTTAGTGAAAAGGATGGTTTTGTGATACCACCATTTGGGCAGGGCTTGGAAATTATGAGTTTGATTCCCAGTTTTGCTATTCAGATTATCTCATACAATTTATTTCATGCCATTTAATCTCATAACTCTGTCACAAATAGCCATCTCTGAAGTTGAGTCATCTTTCCTGTGTTAAATGGCTGTCTGGGTTAAGACCTTCAGGGGGCGGCTATTTCTCTGTATTGACTGCAGAACTGATGAGATGAATCCCTTGCTTTCTGGGAAGTAATTTATACCCTTGAGAAGGGATTCTATGGACAAACAACTACTTTGTTTCAAAGCCTTTCAAAGTTGGTTTAAAAAGTTGCTCCCTGTCAGAAAACATGCCTGAGTTTGCAAAGGACTGTGCTGTGGGTAGTGACAAAGGGTATCAGTGCTGTTACAATGAAATGGACTAAACAACTGGAGGATGGAGATCTAAATATTTCAAAAACTTTGCCAGGTAAGATAGAAAACACCATTCTTTTTATGTTTCTATTCACTCCTATGCTAAAACATTTACTGCTGTAGCCAGAGCCATAACTGACTAAATCATAATATTGAACTTCTTTGTATTCAGGTATGTTTGTTAAATCTTCATATAGCCCAAGCCATTGAGATTGATGGGCAGATCTGCACTTAAGGTCAGGGAGAAGATGTATCTTTGGGAACTATGTGTACAGTGACAATGAATTTGCAGAAAGAAAAGGCATCCAGTTAACTACAATGCCAGTGATGGGGTTTCCAGTATTGATATTCTTTGAGTTCTTCCTGCGGAGATGTTGTGCAGGTGACTGAACACCTGTTTTCTCTTAAGAGAGGGTGGTAGGCAACATCTCAGGGGGCTGGAAGATATTACAGCTTCACCTTACTGGATAAAGCTTGCCTGTTTATCAGCTCACTTTCTCAGTCTATCCAAGGGGCAAAGACCAAGTATCAGGAAGAAGCAAGTTTGTATTTCTGGATTGCAATCTTCAGGTACACATAATGTATCAACAGTTATTCTTCCACCAATTATTCTTCCACCAAAACCAGTCTTTCAAGCAGATAGAAATAAAACTGCAATCTACACACATGTTCTGGATTAAATGTTTAGTATCCTCTCCTGGGAGAATGAAAAGTAGAATTCAGTATATTAGTATACTGTCCATGCTAAGTATATTGTCCATGCTAGTTCTCTATGTACTACTGAGAGGAGAATGATTAGCACTACAAGGATAATGTGTCACATTCTTGTGCCACAAGGAAGTCTTTCATGAAGACTAAGTACAGAGTTATATCTCTATATTAATGACAGAGAAAACACAAATGACCATTTTAGATTAAACATGTTCTTTGAGAACAGCTGATGTTAGGTGAGATACATCCTACTTTAAGTGGTCTTAACCCACACAAAGTCTCCACATTATTCTCCACAGTTACAAAATGTGGTTTTAAGCATTCCTCTAAAATGTATTCCCTCAAAAATGCTCTTGGTTTCAACATTTCAAGCTCTTGCTGCCCAGGGCTCTCTAGTCTGGGAAAAGCAATCCCAGCAGTTCTCACAGATCTGGGCAGAATTCCTATGATCATTGTTCTTTCCAGTCATTATTGCATGAGCTAGTCTTCAGTTATATTCTGCCCTCTTGTATCGCACATAAGCTTAGACAGTCCCACATGTAAATTCCAGTGCAGAAGTGTTACTTTGGAAGAAGTAGGAGCCACATAAAACATATTAAGTAATGAACAGATTACTGATTTGTGGCATTATTTTCAATAAGGAGAAATTCTGAATGTGGTGAAGGGGTTGTAGTTTGGAATTTCCCTGCTTAAATTCTAGAATTCTAGCTCACACTTGACAATTATACAGCAGCCTTGCTACTCAAATGATTGAAACTTCATTATACTCATAACAACAGCTTTCTGTATAATTTGGCACAACATCAAATCAGTAAACCAAATGTAGGTGCAATTTCAGGACGTTGAAGGCCAAGGCATTTTAAGACTTCCAGTACACAAACACCTAAAAATTAGCTACTACCACTTTTACTTTTTTTAATCTTTATCATTATTTATATCCCAAACTCCATCAGGTATCTCTTCCTCTGGAATAACTTGGTATCTCTAGTAAAGATGAGAATTGAATGCCATGGACACTTCCAACAGGAACGCACTGGTAGTATATTGGTACTGAAGAAACCTTGCATAGCAATTGCAAGTGTTTTTACTATTCCAGGAATTTATAAAGGATTTAATGCCTGCTACTTCAGGCCTATTTCTGAACACAACATTCACTTTAAATTATGTCTATACCCACAAATATGTGTTTGTCTACTCAACAGAACTATTGGCATTGCCTAGAAAGGGGTAATGAAGTTTAGCAAAAATAAGAATTGTTCCTGAGCTCAAACATTGAAATTTGGAAGACATGTATCTAAACACGTAACTAACAATAGTAGAAGCATTAACAAAAAGAGTAATACAACATTTGATGCATCCATTTATTTTTAATCAGGTACCTGAATACTGAAACATACAAATGGCAAATCTTCATACTGCTTCTGAGCTGTTTGAGGCAGAAAATATCTGATATACATATGATTTTTAAAGTTCTCAAACTATTCTGTGAGTCTATGTTAGAGTGAATGTGTTACAGCAAAGTCTATTTCACAGTGTAAACATGAAGCCTTTTTTTTTTTTCAGAGTAATGACAAAGTGGACAGATGGAATCAGTGGAATATGAAAATAAGATTTATATGAAATGCCAAATGCCAAATATTGCTATCCCATCGCCTCTCATCTCACTACAAACATCTTTAACCTATTTTCACTTACTGGCATTTTGAACAGTGCTTTCAGTATTTGCATAAGTCAGATCATGTGTGGTCTGTCTTGTTCTCATTAACTGGAGGTCAGCAAGAACTTAGTGGAAGAGCTTAAAATTTAGTCCTCAGAATAAGAGAGAAGCTGTCAAGCATTAGAGGAGAGAGTCTGAACAAAAGTGAGCAAGTTCTTAAATAAAACAAGGAATATGAAATAACATTTTCTAAAGTCTCACAAGGGTGCTGCTTCTAGGATGAAGACAGAGTTCCTTGCATTCACTCAACTCCTCCAGGAATATCCTCTGCACCACTTGTCCCACCTTCCTGCACTTTAGCAACTCCCTGAGGGTCTGATAGATTCCCATAGATCAGACAATCTGTCTTTTTCCTTCCTTTTTTCCTCCAGGCAATGACCACAAGAGGCACCCTAGTTCCCTCATACTTTTACATGCTTCAGCATACTATGCATATCAATAGGTTAACATGCTTTTAGAAGACAGTTAAATATGAGATGAGAGAATTGAAATAAATGAGCATATTAACAGCTACTTAAAATCTGTTTTGCTTTTGAACAGTGCTGAACTAATGGAAACTGGTATCAGGACTAACTGCATGATGGACCTCCGTGACTTCTTCGATCGACTCATTTAACTTTCAGCAAAATCATTTCGGTTCATCCTACTGATATCTAGATTATTCCCTGAGATTTAAGAATTAATTCCACTTAAGGAAATGTTTGTTAAGAAATGGAGATTTGGGTTGAATTGTATTCAACCCAAAACTTTAAATTGATGTTTTTAATAGAAACCTCACAAAGAATGTTTAAGATCCTGGTTGTCATGAAGGATCTTAGTATACTTTGCTATATGTTGAGTTTGCAGAATCCTTCTCCCATCTCTTCTTTTAAAACTAAGAATCTAGAATTATATCCATTCTGATTTCCCTAGGATGACAGCACAGCTTGGTTTCAGTGGATACTTTCCAGCTGTTGATGGCAGCAGCTCCAGGCAAGGCCCCATTTGGGCAGCCTGGAGGTACCATTATGTTCCTAAAAGTGTTTTGAAGGGACTCATTCCCTTCCCAGAATGTGTGTATGGCTTACCCCTTCAGGTTCTGCTTCTACTAGTACAAAATGGTCATCCTCTTAGAAGCATCTTCTACAAAGGTTTCTATTCTTATAAATGATCAAGACACACAGGAAAAAGCAGAGCTTCTAGAGCAAAGGGCTATCTTAGCAGTACTGTGTCCCTGATATCACTTCAAATATCCTCAAATCACCTTGAGAGTTGTGGGAGAAAATTTCTTCCGTTTCACAACCCACAAAAGAGTATGATATTTCCCTCCCTCACAGTCACATTATGAGGAATGTACTCTGGGAGTTTCAGTGGAAAGCATTCCTATAAATGTTTCCACAAAATTTTAACTTCATTAAACCTTTCTCATACTAAGAAATTCTCTCAGCATTGAACAGCAGAAAGAGTCTGAATGCAATTTCAGTTATTGGCAAACAAATACTGCAAAAAGGCAAGATATTCTAACTTTTTTGTCACTTTTAACAAAACAGGAAGAATGCTAAATGCTAGGATGCTAAATGCCCTGGCAAATCTGCACGTCAGCTACTATCTCTGACTGCAGCATACATATGCTTGTGACATCAGGCAGGTAAGCCTGTGACACTGTACTGAGTGAATGTTTCACTTGCTTTTCCTTCCCTTTTAACAGCTTCCTTGGTGAGGCAGCAGTAGACAAATGCAGATAGGTGAACACAAGGTAACAGATGCTCCTGCCTTTGGGTGCAGGGGATTTCCTATGGTGAGCTGACATTTCCTATCAAACAAAGAGCTAAGTCTAATGAGGTGCTGACTGTTCTGAAGCAGCAGGAGGATTTAAGCATTAGAGAGATTTTACTCCCCCCACGTCATTTTAGACCTCAGCAAGCAGCTTTTTAAGGGCTGAATTTGAGCTTTGCTGTCATGTGAATGTTATATTAGTTCACAGCAGAGATGTAAGATATATGTGATGTTGCGTAAATTGTGCAACTGCAAATGAATGACTTTCATTAATCTCTTTCTACTATGCCTATGACTGCAATCAGGGCTTTTTACCAAAACCGGAATTGTGTTTATAGTCTGTGACTTACCTTCACTACTGTACTGTACTTGAGTACTGAGTACTGTACCCACTTTTGGGTTCCCTGGTACAAAAGACAAGGATCTATTGAAGAGAGTCCAGCAGAGGGCCACAAAGATGATAAAGGGCCTGGAGCACCTCTCTTAAGAGGAAAGGCTGTGTGAACTGAGTCTGCTCAGCCTTGAGAAAAGAAGACTCAGAGGGGATCTGATTAATGTTTGTAAGTATCTTAAGCATGGGAATCAAGGAGATATGGCCAACCGCTTTTCAGCAGTCTGTGGGGACAGGACAAGTGGAAACGGCCGTAAACTGGAGCACAGGAGGTTCTGCGCCAATATGTGAAGGAACTTCTTCACAGTGAGGGTGATGAAGCACTGGAACAGACTGTCCATGGAGGTTGTGGATTCTCCTTCTCTGAAGATGTTCAAGATCTGCCTGGACTCCTACCTGTGTAGCCTGATGTAGGGGGCCTGATTAGCAGGGGAATTGGACTACATGATCTCTGGAGGTCTGTTCCAGCCCCTGCAGTTCTGTGATTCTGTGATTCACCATCTCCTAATATATCATGAAGATGTACACGCATTGTAGCACTTGAAACAAATTGTATAAAAGACTATGTGAAAAGACTAGGTGAAAGTTTTGTAGTTCAGATGAAATAAATATCTAAAAGTTTAGAGCTTCACCAGAGCTTCTCAGACTATTCACCCATCTAAATCTTTCAGAGTCCTGCAGAGAAAGACACCACGTATAAGCTAAGCCTGACAGAGGAAGGTATGTTAGTAATAATTTTGGTTTAGAATTCTGATCCTTGTCTCTGATTTTGGCCATTGATAGACACCTGTGGAAGAGAAAATGATTTTTCCTGGAATTGCACAAGAGCTGGTTTGAGGGTGTCAGTGGACCCTGGCTGGGGAGAACTAAGTTGCTCAAGTATGTGAGCGTCTGGGTGATTGTGCAATTGACTCACCAGCGCATCATCACTCCTGGCCAGTCTTTCACCCCCAGATAATTGGAAGGTAGCTGACACTTACACACTGCTGGGCAAATAGTAGTCATCTGCCAGCTGACAACAATTCTCACCCAAGAGGTGGTCTTTGTGTCCATACCTGGGATTCAGCTCTGGGCTCTGCTTTGGCTCTGTGATTTCAAGTAAAACTTTTGATAAAGCTGGGCCTTCTCTTGTCCAGAACTAGAAAAAAAATGGTAAAAAATGTCAGTTCTGCCTGAAACAAAATGAACTGAAGCAGCACAAGGGTTTATCTTGACATAAATTCAATCTCATGAAATATGGTAGAAAATCATGACATAGCTCTTAATGATAGATATGAGAAGAGTATACAGGAAGAATTTACAAAGCTGAATCTATCTTTTATAATTTATTTATTTTTCCACACCTTTTTTCTTGAGTGGAAGGGTAGTGGAAAATAGTAACATGAATATGCATTTATGTAAGCATGCCTAAGGCACAAGATTTTTGAATTCTATCTTTACATCACAGACTAGTGTAGACCAGCTAAGAAGAAAATAATGCAATGAAGAACAGCTGGTGTTAGAATTGATTGGCTCATCAAAACCATTATGTGTCATGGAGATGAGACTCGTGAGGAAAAACAGTCTGGTGGTAAATACATTAGCCAGTGATGTTGAGGTTAAAATTTATGGTCTTACTTGAAAGCATTTGGGTTGAAAACCAGATCTGATCCAAACAATACCAGAGACTCAGGCAACTCACTTTTCTTAGAAATAATGGGAAGATTCTATAAAGCGATATTTTCTGCACAGCTCTGAATGTTTTTGACTTACCTATTCCCTACCTCCCCTATTTCCTGACTCTACAAAGAAAGCAGGGAGAAGCTGTCAAGAAAATGCACTTACTCTTTGAAAAGAGTGCACCAGTTCACATGAACACTTGCAGCTCAGCTCTGAACTTCATTCATGCACTCAGTAAACTTCTTGCGTAGAGAGGAAGGTTGCTTTGACAAAGAAGCAAAATAAGGGGACTGGAATGAACATAAAAGTAATTGTGGAATCAGAAGCTTTAAGGTAAAATCCTTGCATTGTTGATTAGTGTTAGCAGGCCAGTGGAATGCTGGCCTTCTCAAAGAGACCCTGTGAGAAATGTGTTTCCCATTTGTTTTTGAGCAGTGCGAAAGACGTGAATTCCCTTGAGGTCAGATAAAGTAGACAGAAATAACTATTTCTGCATATGTTATGTAATTAAAATTATATGCAGTGAGAATTGGGGCAGACACTCTTGATTTCATAAAGGACTAGTTTGTGTGTGGGCAGTCACCTGCTGATCTAACCTAAGACCTAACACCACAGAGTAGAATGTTGTTTATGGTCAGAACTTCAAAAGCAAGAAGTTGTTCTGTTACATAAGGCATCCTATCCCCTGTTCTTAAAAAAAAGCATTGTTAATTCTTTTTTTTTTTTTTTAAATTTTAAATATAATTCCTTTTCTTAGAAAATTGCATAAACCCAGCTGCACTGGCTTTAGTTCAATGAATTAATTAGTTCCAATAGAGGCAATTGAAATTTCTGTGAAGTTTGTCTTATATAAGTACTCAAAAGACTGATGCTATTTTCAAAAGTTGTCCAAACCAGTTGAAAGTGTTTAGCACGGAAATTCTGAAACACTAACTTGTGAGCCCTTTTTGGAGAGAGAGCTGTCTGATTACTACATACACACTGTGTTGGAGAGTATTTGTTCACATACCAGTGTTTGTCATTCTCTCCCTGGCTCATATTCATTTACAGAATCTTTTTTTTCTTTCTCTTTTTCATGTCAGTATTTGAGAAATGTCAGTTCCTCACTTGTATCTATAACTGGAAAAGAGTGCTTAGGCACAAATAATTAACTTCCTTTGAAACTTTCAGCATACTTGTCAGGGAGCAAAATAGGGAACAGATTGCACTGCTTGAACAATGAATGCCTAACAATATTCACAAAAATTCAAATAAGACAAATAAAACTACCAGTATTTGAATCACAGAATCACAAGGTTGGAAACGACCTGCAAGATCATCTAGTCCAACCACTCTCCCATTCCTATTAGTACCACAAGCACTAAAAATTGGATCAAAAAAATTTGGATCACTATTGCTAAATACATACAGAAACAGATTACTACAATGTTTAAACCAAAAGTTTTATATACGTCAGATAATTTTACTCACATTTTTGTCATCTTTGGTAATTCAAATTTTACTTTAGTTCCTCTTCTGATCTGAGACCACTAAGAGGTACCGACAACGAAGGTTTAAAGTGTAACTGTCAGAGTTTTAGTTTTCCTAGCTTTAAATCATGTCTCAGAATGTCATTCTTTGTTCTTAAGCCTATTTTGGAATTTCAAAGTAAATTCATATTTTGAAAGCCTCTGATAGTTTTACAGTCAGGAATTACCTCTTCTCTGAGGTTTCCAGACCTTGGAGAAACAAAGTTCTGAGCCACAGTGAGTCAGCTTTTACTGCACCAGTGCAGAAAGACAGGGGCCAGATATAAAATTTGTTTACCCCACCTCAGAAGAGTGGCCATGGTGAAAATACTCGAATTTCCACAAGTGTAATTGATAGCAGAAAGCTGGACCGCTTACTGAACCAGTTGCTGGACCCTGAAGAAAACTTCATGTGATGAGCCGCAACTCGAGTACTGTGTCCAGTTTTGGGCCCCTCACTACAGGGAAGATGTTGAGGTCCTGGAGAGTGTCCAGAGAAGGGCAACAAAACTGGTGAGGGGTCTGGAGCACAAGTCTTGTGAGGAGCGGCTGAGGGAGCTGGGATTGTTCAGTCTGGAGAAGAGGAGGCTCAGGGGAGACCTCACTGCACTCTACAACTTCCTGAAGGAAGGTTGTGGTGAAGAGGGATTTGGACTCTTCTTCCAGGCAACAAGCAGGACACGGGGCAATGGCCGCAAGTTGTATCAGAGGAGGTTTAGGTTGGACATAAGGAACTTCTTCTCTCAGAGAGTGGTCAGGCACTGGAATGGCTGCCCAGGGAGGTGGTGGAGTTGCCATCCCTGGCAGTGTTCAAGAGGCGTCTGGATGACGTGCTGCGTGATATGGTTTAGTGCTTGTGGTGGCAATGGTGATGAGGAGACAGTTGGACTAGATGATTTGTAAGTCGTTTCCAACCTTGTGATTCTATTATTCTATGATTCTGTGTTGCTGTTTAGCAAACAAGA
Organism: Lagopus leucura; assembly: GCF_019238085.1. NCBI lineage: Eukaryota > Metazoa > Chordata > Aves > Galliformes > Phasianidae > Lagopus > Lagopus leucura. Next base: position 46,967,438 of record NW_024962252.1, on the reverse strand, counting down.
CAGTGCTAGGGAAATACTGACTCTCAGAAGACAGCCCCTCCATGGGCCAGGTGAGCCGAGAGTGTTAGGCTCTCATACGGGATACAGCGCTGCCTGCCTAAGGACGGTGCCTCTTGCCTCTCTGCTTGTTCACAGAAGAGCTAAGAGAGCTGTTCCCTCTTGGAACCTTTTAGGGCCAATCCTGGTGTGAATTGCACTGTCCCCTGCCCTGGACAGTGGTTAAACTCATAAAATGATAAGCACAAGGACAAAATAACAAATAGACAGGCTGTGTAAGCTGCAATCAGTGCTTATGAATGTTTGTTTTTCCTTCCAGATCTCCCCTTTTTAAGGTGCAAAGAGGCACACCAGCCTCAGAGAAGAGGGGGAGTGTGGTTTGCAAATCAGAGAACCTGCTTCCTTCCTAATGCCATGCGTCATCGCCTTGCGGGACTGTTACCGTAACCAAGCTCTGAGCGAGTCAGTCCTGCTGTCTAGCCACAAAAGCCTTAAATACAAACACTGCTGAAGGCGGCTCCTGAGCACCACAGATGTCTGCAATCAGCTGTTGACTGACTACTGTGTCTGTCTGATGGCCTGGCCTGTACTTCTGGTTGATAGTAGATATCTAGGCTATGAAGTAATGCTACTGAGAAAGAGCATATAGACATGGAGGTTGGTACTGTCTCACAGGAATTTACTAATCTTTTTGCAGCACAGTCAGAGACAGAGACATTAAATCAGCAGTAAAAGTAAGTTATGGAAGATCTGATTATGATTAATCTTTTCATGGGGGATGAGTATCTTCCTGCAGCTCTTTTCCTTCTGTGTAACTTCATAGGTATGTTATAGCATTCTCCAAAAACCTGACAGGTTATTTCCAGCTCTAATAGCCTCAAGCAAAATACCAGGCACCTTACCCACTTTCCATTCAAGCTTCTTTTGGAGCTAGAAGTTTGTCTGAATGAGAACAAGAATCTAAGTATCTTGCCCAGCTTATCCTGGGGCTGTCACTGCCAGCACCTGTGAGTGACCACAATGTCACCGATGGCAACCTTCTTTCAACTCCCAACTCAGCTGCCTTTGTAGTAGCTCCTGCTGTTATTAACACAGACAGGACATAGCAGAGCAAACACAGTTTGCTCTGGTGGGAGGTGCAGGAATTTCAGCAGCACCCAGCTGAACACCGGAAGTTTCTTGGTGCTTGTTCAGCATTGATCATTAGTATTGAGCTAGATTTCCCTGTGTCCTCATCTTACACGTATTTCAGTAGATGCCAATGATCCCAGCTGGTGTCTAGGTCCTGCTGTGTTGCTGCTAAGCAGGTAACCTCTGTCTGTATACTGCAGAAATTATGCTAATTTGTAGCTATTCCCAGGCTTCCACACTGTATTTTTGCTAACTGGATAGCTTGATGCCTTTGCTTTGTGCTGGAGTCATTCAAGTGAGATAAACATTTGCTAGTGGATCACAGCTCTACAAAAGGTATACTTCTGTAAGCTTTTACAGGAAATGAAATCCTAGTACTAAGGTACAGATGTATTTTCATGCAAATACGCATGTTCCATCTTGTGAACAAACTAAAACTCTTCCGTTTACTTCAGTTTCATCTTGTTTCTAAAAGTAAGTTACTACCTGCAGCAAATGAAGTAATATCACAGGATTTAATTAACCAACAGGAGATTAATGAGTATCAGAATGTAATATATATATTCCTAAGAATACATTTTGTAACCTATGAATGCCTCTTGTAGTTTAAATATTGGCCATGCTGATGAAATGGATATCTGCCTTAGGCAACATGTGAACAGAAAATAATGTTAGATCAAATAGATGAATAAATTGTCCAGCAGTAGCAGAAAATTACTAGAGACACGGGAAAAGGTCAATATTATGTTTTCAGCTAGTTACATGATTGTTCCACTTCTGTACTCCCAAATACACGGAGTGTGCCCTTCCGGCTCCAACTAACTGCTGAGACAATGGGAATCCTGAGTACTGTGTACTGAGCACAGACCTTCTCATTCCAAATATGGGTCATGCCTTTGATAGGCTTACTGGTACAAATCCATGAGACAAGTTGACTACCAGCTGTCCAATCTGTGTGCCTGGATCCCATAAAAACAGTGGAAGTGTTGAGAGTAAGCTGCAAGGCTGTTGATACATTTTCACCTACAGAGATTTTTTTGCTCTACGTTATGACTTAAAATTAGTTTTCAGCAAATTGATGAAATATTATTCATTAAAATGACTAGAGTTGATATCAGTAGATATTTGTTTGACCAAGCTTTTCCTAATTACAATTTTGTTCCCGTATAGTTAATCTTACCTCCCAAAAAATACTTCTTTTTATGATTGCCTATTTTTGATTAGTATAGAAAAGCACAGGTATCACTACAGGGCTGTATGGGCATCCACTGAGCACATAGGAGCAATTTTCTTCCAGAAATGCCAGAGAAGAAGGTGAAATAAGTGAATTGCCTCACAGATCAAACTCTGTGTAACACATACGCATGGCTCCTTTTAGGAGGAGGTGGTAAGTTAATGGTGAGGGCTGCATGTGCCCTACCTTGAACAGTTTGGCAGAATAGCTATCCAGATAAATCTGGATCTCTGGTTGAGAATGAAGTGGTCATAAACCAAAATTAGGTCATATGATTTCAGACTGAATAATAAACTGAAGTGATTCCTATATACATTGACTGAGGGAAGAGAGCAGGAAAACAACAAAGGTGGCCAAATGTATGTAAAGAAGTCTGAAAATAATGGGAAAGACTGAGGAGGGAGGAAGTTAAGAAGAGAGGGAAAGACAAAGGTTATTACTTTCAGGCAAAATGCCTTTGGGAAAGAGGCTTTCAAACAGTAAGCAAATATTTCTTTATCCTGCTGTGCTCCACTGTATTCAAAGAAAGGAAGTTTTATGCACTTCCTTTCGGAAGGAATCTTACAAGAGAAACAGCCATTTCCATCCCCATCCTTCAGCTTGGATCCATCCACAAGTTAAGGGGAACATCAGAGTTAGGCTGACTTGTCAAATCAGGAGTGGCAACATTATGTTTTCAGCATGCTGCACCCTTTTCTGCCTTTTGCCTCAGTTAGCAATGTGATCTACTAGAGCATGCTGTTTAAGACAGCTTTTAACTTCTTCATGTATCCACTGCCTTTCATGCAGATATTTCCTGTGCTGAAACTGTGCCAGAGAAATTTCTGAGAAGCCTTCGTCTGCTATATGACACACTGAACACCATGAGGAAGCTAAACCTCTTATCCAGTCTGACTTGCCACAGCAATGACTCTGCAGACAATATCTGCAACAGCATGGGCTGAATGTCTCCTGTGGAGCATGTTGCCACTGAAAAGCATTTTCTTTTAGATGAGCACAGCTCCATGGGATGGCAGAATCACTCCCTCCTTGCACCCTCTGAGCTGCCAGTGAACTTGGTTTGCACTGGCAGTCTGGTATCAGTCACATTTTTCCTATCTGAGAAGTTTTACTAGATGAACTAGAAGAGTTGAAATGGTGAGACAGAGTTCTGTAGATAAAAATGACTTTTTCTACTGGACATGGTCCTGAGCAACCTATTTTGGATGACCATGCTTAGCAAGGTGCTGAACCAGATGGCTTCAGAGGTTCCTTCTAACCCGAACCATTCTGTGTTTCTTCAGGAGAAAGCTGCCTCTCCATACTTGTTTGTTCATCAGCTGGTAAAAATAAAAAACAAAAACCAGAGCTAAATTAAGGACTTTAGAGCACTGCTACTGGTAGTAGGCACAAATGCTCCCAGTTATTAAAACAGTGAGGCACAGCTGCTCTGTATACTTGAAAAGTAGTTAAGATATTAACTTTGAAAGGTTATACTAATCAGATGTTAACACAGATGTATCAGACGATTTGCTCATTGAAAAATCAGAATAATGAGACAATTTAAAGCAGATTTTTGCTAGCCTAAATACAAGTAGACAGGTTTGAAAATCTTGGCCTGAATACTGTCAAATTGTGCATGTTAAAGCCTGTATGAGATACAAAAACCATTGATGATCTGTGCTGTCATACACATGATTTCCAGAAAATCCGAGTACAAATATAGCCTTGTATCACACATTTTAATATGCCTTATTCCCTCTACAGCTGGGTGGCTGTCTCATACAAATGCCAAGAAATGAAGTACAGTATGTACTGTACCTGTAGCTTATGCATCTATTATTTGTGCAGATTTTTTCCAGGAGGAGATCATTTTGGGCAGGAATTGGTTGCCAGCTAGGAAAGGAGTGGAGAAAAAGGAAAATAATGTCCCTTAGGGAGGGTGGTACTGGTAAGCAGAACATTGTTGGTCTGTGCAGGCAGCGGAATCGAGGTCTGGTTGTATCACTGACATCTCTGAGCATTTCAGTAGAGGAGAAATGTTGTGGAAGCCACAAGTCCAGCATGCAATTAAGGTTAGGTAAAGGGATTGAGTAATTCTGCAACAGTTACTGTTATATAATCTTAAGACTGTGCCCAGGAACAGAGATGTAACTTAACACTACAGCAGCAATTCCTAACACTGTGACTGCCAAAGGTCAATTGCCATTTCCATTAAAAACCTTGTTTTGCAGCTAATTTACAACCCAGACACTTTAATTCCCAGCAGGCTAAAATTTGGCATAGACACTTTTTTTTTCATTTTGAAAGCTTGAGTTAATTACATAATAAAATCATATTTATTGTTATGACTAATTTAGATCTAGAGTACTGGAAGCAGTAAAAGGAGTTTAATGGTTTTATATTTTATTTTCTTCATTTAAAAGGCATTCAATTTATATATCAAAGGATTCTTGAGCCAGTCACTGTATTGGAAGCCTTCTCCTTTGCAGTCTACTTCCTATCTATCTATCGTTCTACTTAATATGCATTTAATTTACACCCCCTTAATTAATAATAAGCTTCTGCTTCTTAATCTGCTTCTGAAGTGTAGATTCTCAATACCTAATAATGGAACATTTGAGATAAAAGCTTTTTTTTAAAATAAAATTGATATTTTTTTTCTTTCTTGTCCTACAGAATATTTTCCATGCAGTCTATTTTGTTTTCAAAACCTCTTGCAAAAACTCCCAGCAAGATTTTTCTTATTTAATTCTCATCTAGTGACATATTTTTATGACAGTGCCAGTCAACTGTAGAAGTTCTAAGTATGTAGAAAGAGTTAATTTGTGTGTTCACTGAATTTCCCTTTACAATGCACTCTTGTTATGATCACCTTTATTATTTTATTACCTCAGATGTCTAGCCAATAGTAAAAATAGGATCTTTGCTGAATTTGGCAATCTTTTGTAGAGCAAAAAGTAGAACCCAATACACAACAGAATATTAGTTTAAGTTTTTCACAACAAGGGTTATGAAACAGTGGAACAGGTGGTGGATGCCCCGTTCTTGCAGACATTCAAGGTTGGGCTGGATGGGGCTCTGAGCAACCCAGTCTAGCTGTAGGTGTCCCTCTTCTTTGCAGGGGAGTTGGAATAATTACTTTTGAGAGTCTTTTCAAACTCATTCAATTTTATGATTCTATACAGATGTCAGAATTGGATACACTGCATTTTAATTTAGATGGATTAAGTCTAGCCTACGGTTCTAAGCAAAGCTGCATGTTCATAGGGGAGGTCTAGTGTGTCCTGTGTTCCACATCTTGTGCCCAAAGGAAGGCTGTAATTTGCTGTGGGCACATGATATGTACTTCACAATAACAGATCTCTCATATTTTAATATTATGGGAGCCTAAGTTTTAACCTCTCACCACCCCGATTGCATCATTTGGGAAGATCAGATATAGTTAAGGCACAGGCTTAGGGATGCTATGTGCTATTCTGACAACAGTCACAAACCTGGCCACAGGAATCCAAATCCAAGGATATGACTCATTAATCCCACTGCTTTGAAAATCAGTGGAACTGTATGGAAATCACTTGAAAAGCATGTAAATTCAGAAATTCATCTAATTTCTTTACTGTAAAGAAATTAGAGTTTCTCCCTTTCTTCATTTTGAACAATGCTTGGTTCTCAGAAAGTCTCTATAGATTCAGCAGCTTTTTTCTCAGAAGATTTGTGGGATAGATCTGCGTCTGACAGTGGATAAGGTTGAAAGTTACAAATAATTATTCTGCATACGTTTTGGATGAGTTTTGGTGGCACATTTTATTCTCAGTTTTAGCTCTTACCCTTTAGAATTATTAAAAACAAAATGAGCTTAGTTAGCATGACTGCTGACCATCATCAGAATATACATGGGAAGACTATGTGAAGCTGAAGGGTTATCCAGATGTTGGATTATGGACATTCTGTGTTTATATGAGTTGCATAAATTTATAGCCAATATCTTCACAAGAAAGCATGTCGAGGATTATTTATAGGTTAATTTGCTTTGAAACATGCTACTGCAATAGTGCTCTACTATATCGCCAGTGCCTTTGCAAAATGTTTTGTTAATTAGAACTTTCATACTGTAATTATTTAACCACTGTGCATGTTTACTCTTAGTATTCTGTGAATTTACAGAATAAGAAAATTAGGTATTCATAACATTAGAAAGGGGCACTGAGTGCTAGGTGCAAATAGCAAGGGGAGAAGTAAAGTGAAAAGAGTTAGTGAAAAGCTGTTGTAATCATTCGGCCTCAGGAGATATTTCATTTGTTTGGTGTTCCTATTCCAATGTATTCTTAAATTATTGAGATGACTTCATCGTTCAAGTGTCATCAAGAAATTACGTGTTTTATTTAGCATTATGGGCTTCAAATCTGCCATAAAGCCAACATTTGTCAGGGACACTCCATTTAATATTTCAATATTTCTTTGTGGCTTAATCCATTTCTGAAATTGAGAACTTAGTCAGTGGTCCAATTAATCTACCTGTATCTGTGACAGTGTTTGCTTGCATGCTGCTAAAAGTAAGACAGAGCTGAAGAGTCTTGTTGAACTGTGATTTGTTGTGGTTTTACAGTGTATATTTTATTGAACTGCCCAGGACCAAATTCAAGTTTTAGTGGTGTTTTTGGTCCTATTTTGGGACCAGTGGTTTAATGTGAATCCATAAGAAAAAAAAAATAATATGCGATTCCAAGTATTTCATGACATTAATAAGGTACATTCTATTTCTCACATCAATCACAAAAATAACAACAGTTCTTTTTTTAAAATCCGCTATGATTTTGAAATGATTCATTTCTTAGGGGTAGCAAAATTGTTTTAGAAAGAATGGGTATCCAACAGCATTCTGAGTTGCCTTCATTTTGTTTTCTTTTGGTGTTTCACTTCTTGGTTTTAACCTGCCTTAAAAATGTCAGAAAAGGTTGAGTCAGAACAGTCCTGAGATTTCCAAGTGACCAGATGGAAGAACTAGAAATCTCACCAAAGCCCAACTGATTTTCTGGAGTAACTCTTGCCAATACTCATCCAAACCCAGCTGAAATTCCATCTGAAGTCTTTGAAGTCCTTCTGGAAAACTAATTAAAAAGAATGACATGTTAATCACTCATTAACTCACAAGTCATTACTTAAAAACTCATACTGTCACTTGGTTGAACTGTCAATAGAGCAATTTCCATTTTCCTTGACGTTAGTGTTTTGACATTTGGGATTCTCAGAACCAAACATCAACATCTAAATATTAATAACTGTTTTGATTTTTTTTCCCTCTTGGAGAAATAGTCCTGTTATTTTTCATTAATTGACTTCATGATGTTCAGACTTCAAGCAATCTGAGTTCAACAACTGCACATAAGAACCATTTTTGACTGTGCAATGTTAGAACATTGAAGGCTTTTAGAAGATGGACACAGCACAGAAGCAAAACCAGTATGGTGTATTCTTGCCTTGATCCAACCCTTTCATTGCTGGCTTCATTTAGTCCCAAGCTGCCCAAAGAAATGAGAGGGACATTGTTATGAAGAGCTGTAAGGCTGTTTTGTTTTTAAGACATGTTACCCAATACCACTCAAATGTGAGAGTCAAGAGCAGCAGAAGAGGTACAAGGATGAATCATCAGACAAACTTGTCAGCCTTCTTGCCAATCACAAGAATTCTTCTGAGGTCAGACACTGTAATCCTCCACGTGTATGAACAACTACAGGGAGACCCAACAGCCTACAGGCACAGGAAGGATCTGCAAATTGCACACGATTCTTTTTGAGACCTGTCACTACCTTCACAGACAAAATGCCACCTAAGTTCTGTGGAAGACAGAAATATAGAAGGAAGTCTGCAATTGGTGACAGCAGTTGTTAGATGCAGCATCTTTAATATGAAACTCTGAACAGAGCAGGAATGCTGAGCAGATGTGATAGTGGTTTTCAAAACATGGGAAGTTATAGAAAAAGCATGTGAGCTCTTATATTTAACCTTCTTTCATTAAACAAGAAAGATTGAGATCCAATGAAATGGAAAGGCAGCAGATGTGAAACAAGTGGAAATATTCTCAGAGGTCCTGATTAACTTGAGGAACTCACTGTCACTAGACATCACCTAAACTGTCACTAAACGGCAAATTAGGAAAAAAAAATGTGAAAACACAACGGTTCTCAATTCTTGCTCCAGGGAGACCCCATCCTGCAGAGTGCATTCACTCCCTTTGCTATTTGAACAGCAAGTAGGTTTGTAGGTTCCTTGTAATATAGAACAGTAAGGTCATGCCTGTATAATGTGATCTTCATGTAGGATTTAAACCACACTTTAAAAATTGTTATGAAAATGGCAAAATTATCTGTGACGACTCTTTTCAGCACTTTTTTTATCAAATGTTCATTGGAAATAGCTGTTGGAAACATTACTCTAATTTCCTAGAACAGCCCTTGTCTTCCTCTGCTATTGGATTTCAGGTAGAGGAGAATTGCTTATGCTGCTGTTACATGAGTCTTGAAGATTAAAAGTCTGGGAACTGCACAGACATTTACTAAGATCTTAAGAAAAACAAGAGCTGAAATCAAAGTTTAATGTTCCAGCTGTCTGCAGATCGAAGAAAAAAGTAAAAATTTAAATGAGCTCACCAAAAATAATGAAGTCTGGCTAAAAACCATCTGGGCAAGAACAGAGTTTAAAATCTGGAGTTACTCGGAGTACTGAGTCTGATTCCAGTAAAGCTTCAGTATGATTCCAGCAAAAATTCAATTTCCCTGCTGTTTTCTCTGGGAACTACTTTTTAAAGCTAGTTGTACCCATGCCACCCCTTCCAGAAAACAGTTTGAAGTGGATATAAATAAGAATAAGATTTTGGCCACCATTCTCCCTTTTGAGTGTACTGATGATTGTTGTAGGCTTTACAAACATAAGAAACTGTTGATGATCCAAAACTCCTATCAAGGGAAATGAAAATAAGGACTATTGTCTAAAAACTGTTCTAAATATACTGGACTGAAAAACTGGACTAGAGTGGGTTCTTTTCAGCCAAATCTGGGCCTTCAGAACACAACTAAGTAGACACTTCCCTAAATTAAGTACATGCTTCTTTGGGAAGTTGCAGAAACTTCTTACTAGAGGTTCCTGCTCCATTAGGAAGGACTTTTATTAGTATGTTGCAAATGAAATGGAGCCTTTAAAAAACAGTATTACAACAGAAGCAGAAAAAGCACAGATAACTTATCTGAAATGTAATTTATGAGAAAATGCACAAGAATAACAGAGACAAAGTTGAATGCCAAAGCCACGTGGTCCTGAAAATTTTCAGATACATCAAAGAATACTTAGAAATATACGGGCTATAAAACGCCAGATTCATCTGCAAGGCAAGTTGATGCAAATGGCACTTCTAGCAAGTGGATCCCTTAACTACAAGTGAGAAACAGATTACTCTCAAGAAAGGCATTCATTTTTTATGTCCACAATGCAAGAAACTGAAAAAATAGCTCCCAGTAAATGCAAATCAATATATTATTCAATAAGGTTTGCAAGATGATGTGAAGGGTTCCAATAAATAATGAATATTTCAGCATATGTATAACAACATTAAACAGAAAAGCAAGGAAATGAGAGGTGAAATCCTTCCTTATAATGTTAAGATTTCATGGTCAATGGAATATGTAATAAATCTTTCAGTAATAATGGTCAGTGAAGATTTTGTGAAAAAGCATTTAACATGTTGAAGGGCAAATGACAAAGTCCACCAACAGAGAATGCAGGAAGAGATATGCTTGAGCTCTGTTAAGAGGAGAAAGTTGTTACAGTTTTTTAAATCAGATTTGCAAGAACAAATAAAGGGTGGAAAGAAACACATCGGAAAAGAAGAAAACTGTATACAAGAAACTTACTTTGAAATATGGAATTATTGTGACTGTCACCGAGTCAAAGAAAAGGTGACGGAATAATTGCACAACCAGTGCAACAGTGGGATTTGTCATTCTGAAAGCATACTCAGATACGAGCTGACTAGAGAACTAATTCCAAACTAAATGAATGACTAGTACAACATAAAAGACTATGAAAATGAATCACTTCTGATAAATCACCAGTGCATGTTGTTGATAGATTAGACCATATGTTCACTCAGAGGAAAAACATTGCCCAGAAGTATTTAAATTGCTACCATTACATCAACTCTGAGTTATAAAAAGAGCCAAGTATTTTTACAGATAAGGTCATTCTTAATTCAGCAGAATAAAATGGATTACACAAAAGCATTATTGCAACACAAAACAAGCTTTTATAGTCCAACCCTCCCAGGTCTTGGTATATTAGCAAGTGTTTACTGAATGCAATCACAGAAGAAAGATGTGAGCAGTAGATTTACCAAGAAGCATCCAATTGAAATTGCTATCAAACTTGGAGATGGCCTTGAATCAAGCGCTGGAAAATTGAAAATAAATATGTATATATAAACAGGAAATGTCATTGTTAAAAGAAAATATAATGCACCTGATTAGATCCACTGAAAAAAAATCTAAGAATGTAAAAAAAATTCAGAAAAACATTAGAGAGTAAAAGTTGCTTTTGACCCATACACTTTGATATTTTAGAGGAAGGGATGCTGTTTTGGAGAAAGAAGCGATAATTAGGAAAAAAAATCAAATGATGCTACACTCGAGTACATTACAGATGAATTTTTTTTCGATGTGAATTTTCACACATTTTCAACAGAGAAATGAAATTTTCAGCTTCATTAAAATAAAGATCTACGGAGATTGTATTATTGTCTGTGGGACAGATGAAAAAGACTAGAATCTTTACGAGTTTCTTTGCTGTACCAACAAGCTCTATGGACAGTGGACTACACAACTGGTAATGAAAACAGTGATAGCCAATGATGTTTTAAACCTTATTCATATTTTCCTTCAAATATTTTCTTAATTATTAGAACATAAATTATATATTGAAAGGATAGCTTTCATCTGAAAAAAATAATTTTGGTAGGAAGACATGTAGAAGAATTTCACAAAAGATGATTTCAGGAACTATGAAGGCAAATATTTCATACAAAGTTATGAGGAAGTTAAATGGGTCATTTAAGCCCTAGGAAATTGGGAACAACTTTACAACTTATTTTCCATGAAATACTCAAGGAGCACTAGCAGATATGCAGGAGGTACATTCTGTTCCCAAAATACTCTGTTCCCAAATTTCAGGAAGTCAGATAATCTCTATGTGATTATTTCTTCTTCCATTTCTTGCCTGCATTCTGAATATGGATCATATGCCCTGAGGCATGACTTGATCCTTGTGAATTCATACAACATCTGTCATGGAAAAGCCTCAGTATAAAATGCTATCTAAGAATATGAGTAATAAAGAGTGATAAAAACACCTTTTAACACATACTTCTTCCACATGATAAAGGCCAAGTATTGAAGTCCAAATATGAAAATAATATATTTTTGTTGGCTAGTATTAAAGTGCAGTTGTCCTTGTGACATATTTCTGAAGTCTCTGCATAGGGAGAATCTTGGAGCTATTGTAAAAAATAGCCAATATCTTAGTAAGTGACTCAGTGGAAACTCCTTTATTTGTAAAAAGCAGATGTGATTCTCAAAATCATTTGATCTGTCATTTTGGCTTCTCTGCGAAGTTTAGCCGAAGCCAGTCCAGAAAAGACAAGGGAGATCATACATAGTACTTCTAGCTGTCTTTCTTAAAGACAAAAGAGAAAAAAACAGCTAAATTCTGACAGCAATAAATATTTATATTTGTAGACTTGTCTGTTTGTTCCACAGGTGCTACTCAATGTATCCATGTCTCATCAGAAAAATACATTAATAATACAATAAAAAAAATGCCTCTTAGGGAAAGAAAATATTTTTTCCCTCTCAGTAAGAGATTTTCTCTGAGGTTAGCAAGGTAAGTGGAAAAACTATTTGTTTTTCCCACAGTATTGTGTTTTGCTTTCCTCTGACAGGAAATGTTGACTTTTGTAGTAAGAATATGATTTGCTTTGGAAATTGTAATGTAACCAGTGTCTCGAATTAGGTGGTTTTTGTTTTTTGTTTTTTGTTTTTTGTTTTTTTAATTATTGTAAATCTGAACCTAGAAATAAAAGTTTGGAAAAAAATAATCAGAAAAAAATCATTTTTTCTGCAATAAATCAACATCGGAAACTACTTTTTTAAACTATGCATAGGGACTTAGTTTAGTACATAGTAGAGTATCTCTAAAATATTCACTATCTCTATAAACCAACTGTATATTTAAAATATAGGATCTACAAATATCATCAAGAAATCATGTTCAAGTAACAGGAACAAAATACCACTCCATCAAGATCTTTCTTGGCAGTCTGGAAGCACAAACAAGAAAGTATTTATGAGAGAATGGGGTAGCTACTGTTGTTTTTTAAATTCTCTACTACACTCTAGGGTGGTGATGCAGTGGAACAGGTTGCCCAGAGAGGTTGTGGATGCCTCATCCCTGGAGGCATTCAAGGCCAGACTGGATGTGGTTCTGGGCAGCCTGGTCTGGTGGTTGATAACCCTGCCCACAGCAAGGGGGTTGAAACTGGATAATCTTTGAGGTCCTTTTCAACACAGGCCATTCTGTGATTCTGTGATTGTATGATACACATGCCTGGTTTCCAATATGTGATGCCAGCAACAAAAAATATAGGAGTTACTGCACTCTACAGAAACAACAAAGGAAATATCTAAAATTGTCATAATGGAAACCAGAAACATTCCCATTCTCAGATGTCATAGTGTATCTATAGCTGAGTATTGATATATTTATCAGATCTAACAGATAAATTATATAAACACAGCCTCTCTTCAAACTGCTGCATCAGGTGGTCAAAGATTTTATTTTGTGCATGATGCTGGCCATTACTTACATTATATGTTGTGATTATTTTCATTATGCACTCCTTATCTTTATAAAATTGTTGCTATTATCTGATGAGAAGGTAGAAGTAGTAAATCAATGCAATGCCCTTTTCCCAAATGTCAATCAAATTTATTTTGCTCACAAGGTAGAAGAAACCTGTTTTCAGAAGATGACAACAGATTTGGAATGGAGTTCAGCTGCTAGTCTTGCTTACTGACTGAAAAGGGTTTTCAGTCCACTTGGTGTGACAATAACAGTCGAAGTTAGGGAACCATTTTTCTCTCTTCCAAATATGTCCTAACACCAGCATGATTTTAACAAGACAGCTCTTCGGTTTTATTTCTTTCACTCATTCCTTGGGTTTGTTGCCAAGAGCAACACAAAGAATGCACCAGGGTGTCATAATAATCCTCCATTAAATCCCTAGTATTTAAATTTTAATGCTATAATTCAACAGCTGACAAAAGCCCATTGAGCTGGTCTAAGGAGAGGAAAAGAGCTGGTCCCATTTTCTCAGGGGGTGATGCTATAGCAACATGGAATGAATTTGGGGTCAGGGAACAAGCTGTCTCTAAGCTCTGTTTGCATTTCCTGGCTAGAAGTAGAATCTGGTATTATAAATTTTACTAAAATAAGTGGATATTTGGAGCTACATGTAGGTAGTTCACAGTAAAAACTTTTGCTTTGTTAAAAATAAAAATTAAAAAATGTAGAGACAACAGAAGTAGCAGCCAGTAAGGCAACAAACTAACAGACTATTTTAGAAAGTGTCAGTTTAATTGTTATTTCAGAGTCCTTCTACCTCTTCTGGTTTCCATACCTTCCAGCACAAATCCTGCAGCAGAACTCAGAATGATGCAACACACTAAATGCATTTTAACAGAATAACACAAAGATAGCAAAGTCAATAACTATGGCACAGAGACCTCTTACAATCATCAAAGACGGGA